>NC_142063.1:2624131-2679131 GCF_059756535.1 Pantherophis guttatus
CCGAAATGTGCTTTTTCCAGAGGCAGCTGGACTTCTTTTGGTTTTTCTTTGAAGATGTTTTGCTTCTCATCCAAGAAGCTTCTTCAGCTCTGACTGGATGGTGGGGAACGGAAGGATTTCTACTCCTTGCAGACAAAGCTGGTCATTTGCATCCTTTTTAGAGAGCCATTGAGGCCACTTGGGGGTTTTTCTGTGTCCTCAGGGTCACCTGAGTAGTACAAATAGCTGTGGAGCCATTCTTGGAACTGCTGAAAAGACTGTGCTGTAGACTGGAGATAGGAGATCCTCCTATCCCTCCCCCTCTCTTGAGAGAGGGCCATTCAATTTTGACATAGATGGCCTCTTTGACCCCTCTTTTAAACCAGTGGTCCTCTCTGTCCAAAATGTGAACTTTGCTGTCTTCAAAAGAGCGGCCATTGTCTTTTAAATGCAGATGGACTGCTGGATCTTGTCCTGATGGGTTTGTTCTCCTAGGTTGCGCCACGCGTTTGTGAAGTGGCTGTTTTGTTTCCCCAGCATACAGATCTGCACAGGGCTCACTGCATTGTACTGCATCTACCACGTTGCTCAGTTTCTGTCTGGGTGTTTTATCCTTGGGGTGGACAACCTTCTGCCTTCGTGTATTCTTGGGTTTGAAGTGTGCACGTATGTTGTGTCGGCTGAAGATCCTCCTGAGCTTTTCCGATATTCCTGCAATGTACGGAACGACAACATTGCTTCGTTTATTGCCCTCTTCGTTGTCTATTATGGAGGAGCTCCTGCAAGGTCTTTTTTGAGATTTGATGAAGGCCCACTTGGGGTAGCCACATGTTCTGAGGGCTTCGTTGATGTCTTTGGGTGATTTTTCTTTCCGATCTTTTTTCATCCCATACAGAGGGGGAGGGATACAACATCATTTACCTGCAGTCTACAACATGGTCCTTTCAGCAGTTCCAAGAAGGCCCCACACTCAGTTGCACCACTCAGGTGACTTTGAGGACACAGGTAAACCTCCAGGTAGCCTCAATGACTCTCTAAAAGAACGCAAATGACCAGCTTCGTCTGCAAGGAGTATAAAGCCTTCCATTCCTCACCATCCAGCCAGAGCTGAAGAAGCTTCTTGAATGAGAAGCGAAACATCTTCAAAGAAAGATCAGAAAGTCTAGTTGTCTCCTGAAAAAGCACCTTTGGGACAACTGTGACCTGGATGGCGGAGAATCTCCATAGACACTTCAACCCCTTCCAACATTTCAACCCTGAGCTACACATAATCCTCAATTTACGACCATAGTTAAGCTCCCAAACTTCCACTGCTAAGCAAGACAGTTGTAAAGCGAATTCTGCCCTATTTTACGATTTTTCTTGCCACTGTTATTAAACGGATTATTGTAGTTCTTAAGTTAGGAACACGGTTGTTAAACGAATCTGGCTTTCCCGTGAACCTTGCTGGTCAGACGGTCGCAAAAAAGGGATCGCGTGACTCCCCCGGCACACGGCAACGGTCGTAAATATGAGCCAGTTGCCAAACATCTGAATTCTGATCACCTGACTGTGGGGAGGCTGCAGTGGTTGTAAATCGGGCTGACCTAATTTCTCCAATTGTGTATTTTAATTTGGATTTTTAATGGGGGATTTTAACTGTCGGGCCAAAATGTTTAATTTATTTTTAAATTGTTTTTAAATTTTGTATTTGATGTTTTTTTTTACTTCTGGCTGTTCACTGCCCTGAGTCCTTCGGGAGAAGGGCGGTATATACATTTAAATATTAAATTAAATTAAGTGTGAAAAACGGCCATAAGTCACTTTTTTTGAGGGCCGTCGTAACTTGGAACGGTCACTCAATGATCTGTTGTGAATCAAGGACTATCTGTATGGGCAAGAAACTCCGGTCTCAGCCTGCCAGATGATCTGACGTGGCATAAGGCAGGTTCAAAGATGGATCAGCATGTGAAGATCCTGCTTGGTAGCCCTTGCAACAGGCTGCAATTCAACAGGAAAATTCAGCTGGCTCTATACCAGAGGTGGGTTTCAGCAGGTTCTGACCAGTTCTGGAGAACCGGTAGTGGAAATTTTGAGTAGTTCGGAGAACCAGTAGTAAAAATTCTGACTGGTCCCGTCCACATCTATTCTCTGCCTCCTGAATCCCAGCTGATCGGGAGGAATGGGGATTTTGCAGTAACCTTCCCCTGCCACACCCACCATGCCACGCCCACAAGCCATACCACGCCCACCAAGCCACGCCCACAGAACCGGTAGTAAAAATTTTTGAAACCCACCACTGCTCTACACCACTCGAAGAAGTGTTCAAAAGTTTCCTTCTTTTTTGAAGCTGCTTCTGACACCTAAATCTCTCTCTCTCCCCTTTTTTTTAACCCAGAGACGGAGTTTTTTTTCCATCCTCACAGCTGGGGTCCACAAAGTTTAAGCCAAAAGGGCAAGAGGGGAGCCACGACAGGGGAGGGGGGGGGTCACATGTTCAGAACCGTAGTGGCGCAGTGGTCAGAATGCGGCACTGCTGGCAAAAACTCTGCCCACACAGCCAGGAGTTCGATCCCTGACCGGCTCACGGTTGACTCAGCCTTCCGTCCTTCCAAAGTTAGTAAAAATGAGGACCCGGATTGTTGGGGGCAGGAGGCTGACTCTGTAAACCGCTTAGAGAGGGCTGTCAATGCACTGTGAAGCGGTATATAAGTCTAAGGGCTAAATGGGAAGGAAGGAAGGAAGGAAGGAAGGAAGGAAGGAAGGAAGGAAGGAAGGAAGGAAGGAAGGAAGGAAGGAAGGAAGGAAGGGAGGGACAAGAGGCTGACTCTGTAAACCGATTAGAGAGGGCTGTAAAAGCACTGTGAAGCGGTATATAAGTCTAAGGGCTAAATGGGAAGGAAGGAAGGAAGGAAGGAAGGAAGGAACGAAGGAAGGAAGGAAGGAAGGAAGGGAGGGAGGGACAAGAGGCTGACTCTGTAAACCGATTAGAGAGGGCTGTAAAAGCACTGTGAAGCGGTATATAAG
The DNA here is from genome assembly GCF_059756535.1 of Pantherophis guttatus. Classification (NCBI taxonomy): domain Eukaryota; kingdom Metazoa; phylum Chordata; class Lepidosauria; order Squamata; family Colubridae; genus Pantherophis; species Pantherophis guttatus. The sequence goes on from NC_142063.1 coordinate 2,627,117, forward strand.
TCTAAGGGCTAAATGGGGAGGGAGGGAGGGGCAAGAGGCTGACTCTGTAAGCCGCTTAGAGAGGGCTGTAAAAGCACTGTGAAGCGGTATATAAGTCTAAGGGCTAAATGGGAAGGAAGGAAGGAAGGAAGGAAGGAAGGAAGGAAGGAAGGAAGGAAGGAAGGAAGGAAGGAAGGAAGGAAGGAAGGAAGGGAGGGACAAGAGGCTGACTCTGTAAACCGATTAGAGAGGGCTGTAAAAGCACTGTGAAGCGGTATATAAGTCTAAGGGCTAAATGGGAAGGAAGGAAGGAAGGAAGGAAGGAAGGAAGGAAGGAAGGAAGGAAGGGAGGGAGGGACAAGAGGCTGACTCTGTAAACCGATTAGAGAGGGCTGTAAAAGCACTGTGAAGCGGTATATAAGTCTAAGGGCTAAATGGGAAGGAAGGAAGGAAGGAAGGAAGGAAGGAAGGAAGGAAGGAAGGAAGGAAGGAAGGGACAAGAGGCTGACTCTGTAAACCGCTTAGAGAGGGCTGTAAAAGCACCATGAAGCGGTATATAAGTCTAAGGGCTATTGCTATTCTCTCTCTTTCTCTCTTTCCCACCCTCTCTCCTTCCTTCGTGCCCTTTTCTTTCTTTCTTTTCTTTCCTTCCTTCTAGTCTCTCCTGCCTTCCCTTCTTTTTCTCAATTTTTTTCTTTCTCTCCTGGTCCTCCATTTCTCATTTCCCTTCTTTTTCTCTCCCTCTTCCTTCCTCTCCTCCCTCCCTCGGTCCCTCCCTCCCTCCCTCCTCTTTCTTTCTTTCTTTCTTTCTTTCTTTCTTTCTTTCTTTCTTTCTTTCCTCCTTCCTTCCTTCCTTCCTTTCTCTCTCTTTTTCTCCCTCCCTCTCTCTTTCCCTCCCTCTTGCTTTCTTTATTTCTTTCTTTCTTTCTCTACCTTCCCTTTTTTCTCTATTTTTTTCTTTCTATCCTGCTCCTCCATTTCTCATTTCTCTTCTCTTTTTTGCTCCCTCTTCCTTCTCCCTCCCTCCTTTCTCTCCCTCCCTCCCTCCCTCCCTCCCTCCCTTCCTTCCTTCCTTCCTTTCCCTCTTTCTTTCTTTCCCTCTTTCTTTCTTTTTCTTTGTCTACCTTCCTTTCTTTTTCTTGTAAGAGTCGTAGTGATGCAGTGTTTGGAATGCAGGCTAACTCACTGCTCACTGTTAGGAGTTCGATCCTGACCAGCTCAAGGTTGACTCAGCCTTCCATCCTTCCAAGGTCACTAAATGAGGACCCAGATTGCTGGGGGCAATAGGCTGACTCTGTAAACCGCTTAGAGAGGGCCGTAAAGCACTGTGAAGTGGTATATAAGTCTTAAGTGCGATAGCTATTGCTATTCATGGGTGATACAGGTGTTCCTTGACTTACGACTGTCATGGAGCCTGCCCATCATGCTCGCATGTTGTGGCAGTCATAAAACTGGTTAGTGGCATGACCAGTCTGATTTTACAACTTTTTAAGTGAATGCCACAGTCACTCAGCGAACCAGTGACCAGCGGTCATTCCAGGGGGGCAGTTTTGCCAAAATTTAGAAATAAGTGCAGATATTCTGGTCAAAACATCATAAAACATGGACATTTGACTGCAGGAAGCTGCAAATGGCTATAAATGTGGTTGGAAGTTCAGTCACATGACCGTGGGGTGGGTGGGTGGGTTAAGGGGTCTGCGACCATCAGAACTTTGAATCCGGGTTCTATGTACCTCCACGATAAATCCGCTGTGACTTCAAATGGTCACTGAGCCACCGGTTGTAAGGCTTAGGATGCACCATTTGTGGCCGCCATCTTGATTTTTTGGACTGTGGAAAACCCCAGCTGGCTCACACACAAACACACCACAGACCTTGGCAGGCTCCGGTACGGATGTTGGGAATGAATCCGCGGCGACAAGGGTGCGGCTGGGCCGGACACATCTCGCAGGGGTGGCCCCAGGCGCGGCCGATGGTGGCACAGCACATGGTTTTGGTGCACACGATCCCACTCAGCTGGCCTTGGCACATCTGTTTGTTCACCTGGCTGAAGCAGGGTCCCGTGCGGTAATCTAGGGAAGAAAGAAGAATGGTGGTCAGTGCTAAACCAGAAATGGGGGTCCCTTGGATGAGCAGGAAAGACACCCCCCCCCCCCCGAGGAAGGGTGCAAAGGGGGCTTCGCATACGTCTCCCGTCACAGTCTGTGGGCTGCCAATGTTTGGTGAGCAAATTTGCTTCCTGGAGAAGCTATTTTTACCAATGCTGGGCAGTTCTCTGTTTCTGGACAAATGTTGGCTTGTTGTCGGTCAGTGGGGTTAAGAGTTGGGGGAGGGGATTTGAGGCCCTAAGAAAGAGGATCTTCTAGGTGCCCCTTGAATCAGTGGAACAGCTTCCTTCCAGAAGTTTTGGGTGCTCCATCACTGGCAGCTTTTAAGAAGAGACTGGACAACCACTTGTCTGAAATAGTATAGGGTTTCCTGCCTGAACAGGGGGTTGGACTAGAAGACCTCCAGGGTCCCCTCCAACTCTGTAATTCTGTTATTCTGTAATGTGGTTTCTGTCATTGAGGGCTTTCAGCAATTTTAAAATAGTGGAAATTAGTTTTGTTTTTATTTGATTTGCACGGACACCCACTCAACGCACAAGCTCTGGGCAGCAAAAGAATAATTTAAAATGAGTAAGAAAAGCATCAGAAAGAAAGAGGAAGAGAGAGGAAGGAGAGGAGGAGGGAAGAGGGGAGAAGGAAGAAAGAGAAGGAGAGGAGGAAAGAGAGGAAGAGGTAGAAGAGGAAGGAGGAAGAAGAGGAAAAGGAAGACAAGGAAAGAAGAGGGAGAGGATTGGAGGAAAAGAGGGAGAGGAAGAAGAGGGAAAGGGAGAAGAGAGGAAGTGGAGGAGAAAAAGAGAAAGAGAAAAAGAGAGGGATGTAGAGGTGAAGAGAGAGAGGAAGAGAAGAAGAGGATGAGAAGGAGAAGGAGAAGAAAAGGGAGAGAAAGAGAAGAGGAGAAAAAGGTGGAAGAGAGAGAGGACTGGAAGAGGGAAAGGGAGGAGAGAGGAAGTGAAGGAGAAAAGAGGAAGAAGTAAAAGAGGAGGAGGAAAAGATGAAGAGGAGGAGAGGAAGAGAAGGAGAAGAAAACAGAGAAAAAGAAGAGGAGAAAAAGGTGAAAGGGAAGAGGGAGAGGAGAGGAAAAAGGAGAGGGACAAGAAGAGGAAGAAAAGAAGGGGAGGGAAAAAGAGGCAGAAGAAGAGGAAGAGAAGGAGAAGAAGACAAACAGAAGAGGAAAAGATGGAAAAGAGAGGGAGAAGAAGAGGAAGAAAAATAGGAGGAAGAGAAGCGAAAGAAGATAAATCGGGTGGATGAAAAAACAATTTCCAGAACGGCAAACATATTGATGTAGACTTTACACCACCCGAAAAAATGACATTTCCTCTCCCCAATACACTAAAGGGGAGTGGGGGGGACACCCCTCAGTCTCCCCCATTTTGCAGCTGGACAATCTCCCCGCAACCCCTTCGGGAATGACCACGTTTTTAAACTCTGGAAAGCGCCTCTCGAAGGGGTTTCCAACTCTTCATCTCCACCCTCCCCACGGGATTCGGTCAACGGGGTGACCCACTGAGATTTCCTGCCTTTGAAACCCGACAGACCCAAGGAGAGATCCCACCCACCCAGCCCAGCCATCTGCAAAGAAGGACGGGGGTCTTGAAGGACAAGCGAGGCATTGTCAGGGCAGGGAAAACATCTTTTCTTAATTTCCTGGCCTCCGGCGCGGACTGCCTTTCCCACGTTCTGGCCGTCATCGTTGATTTTAGCCGCCGGTCCGAGGCTGCAGGGGTGGGCAGCTTGCAGGAATTTGGGGGGCGGCGGTGGTGGGTGTCCTCCTGTGTGGTGTGATGGATTAGAGGTGGAGCCTCTCACCCCACAATCAGGAGGTTGTGAATTCAATCTTAGGTAGAGGCAGATATTTCTCTCTCTGGGCACAATGAGAATATATCTGCTGAACAAAACTCCGCATTGGCGACAGGCAGAGCATCCGGCCAGGAAATACTCAGCTCCATTCAGTTGCCCAGACTCTACATGGGGCTCCCCTTGAGGAGCACCCGGAGGCTCCAACTGGCGCAGAGTGCGGCCGCGCGGGCGGTTATGGGAGCAACATGGCGCTCCGTGTGACACCTCTCCTGCGCGAGCTGCACTGGCTCCCGGTGGTCTTCCGGGTGCGCTTCAAGGTTTTGGTTACCACCTTTAGAGCGCTCCATGGCTTAGGACCTGGTTATCTACGGGACCGCCTACTACCACAAACAGCCTCCCACCGGCCAATACACTCCCACAGAGAGGGGCTCCTCCGGGTGCCGTCAGCCAAACAATGTCAACTGGCGGCCCCCAGGGGGAGGGCCTTCTCTGTGGGGGCACCTACGATCTGGAACGAGCTCCCCCCCAGAGATACGGAGGATCCCGGATCTGCGCACTTTCCGCCGTGCTCTTAAGACCCTCCTATTCCAGCAAGCCGGCCTGGCCTAATTTTCTCCCCTGTTTTAAAATTCTTTTAAATCGAAATTTTAATCTGTTTTAAATTATTGGGATTTTTAATTGTCTCGGGCTAAATTATTTAATCTGGTTTTAATTATGTCTTTTAACTTTTGTATCTATGTATTTTATTTTGTGCCTGTTCACCACCCTGAGTCCTTCGGGAGTAGGGCGGTATATAAATTTAATAAAAACAAAACAAACAAAACAAACAAAACTCCACCCTGCAAAGGGTTATGGGGTCGTTAAAAGAGGATGGTGGGTGTCCTCCTCTTATTTTAGCAAGGGGTCCAGCATCAACGTCTCAGAGTCAGTGGTTGGGCACAGGTGGGACCCTGCAGGCTGACAAACGTGTATATTATCCGTTACAAGGGTCCTGCCTAAACATTTGGGGATGTTCTGGCTGATTTTCTCAAATGCAGGTAGCCCTCAACTTATGACCGCAATTGGCCCACAATTCTTGTTACTCAACAAGGCTGTGGTTAGGTGAATTTTGCCCCATTGTACGACCGTTCTTGCTGATCTGTCCCCGTCTACACACACACACACAAACACAGCCAGCCGAGGGTTAAGAAAGCACTTGGCATGCACACAGGTCGTTACCTCAAACTTGGCAGCAATATAATCACCGTCTGCCAAGAGTTTTACTGCAACAGATAACATAAAATTACATACGCATTGCAAATAGTCCAGCAAAACAATATCCCTTCGGCAGCTTCAGACGTTGTTCAAGTGACTAGCCAAAGTTAGTTTTTGTTCGTCACGGAGTTTTACCAGCCACCACCCTCTCTTATATAGTCTCTGGGGTGTGGTCCAGTGACTCAGCTATAATCCCTAGCACGAATATCGGAAAAGCTCAGGAGGATCTTCAGCCAACACAACATACGTGCACACTTCAAACCCAAGAATACACGAAGGCAGAAGCTTGTTCACCCCAAGGACAAAACACCCAGACAGAAACTGAGCAACGTGGTAGATGCAGCACAATGCAGTGAGCCCTGTGCAGATCTGTATATTGGGGAAACAAAACAGCCACTTCACAAACGCGTGGCATAACCTAGGAGAACAAACCCATCAGGACAAGATTCAGCAGTCCATCTGAATTTAAAAGACAAAGGCCACTCTTTCGAAGACAGCAAAGTCCACATTCCTCCCCCCTCTTAAAGTGTGTTTAATTCCTCATCCTGGCTGGGGAATTCTGGGAGTTGAAGTCCACCCATCTTAACATTACCCCCGGTTGAGAAAGCCCATCCTGGAGACTGAACAGGACCCCCAAGGCCAACCTTTGGGAAGGAAGGAGCCAGACACCCTCCCCCCTTTTTCTTTTTAAGTCCTGCTCCCAAAATAGACTTGGGGAAGGGGGGAGAAGGGGGGAAGGCAGAGAAATGGACAAAAATAGATTTCCTGATTTAAGTTCCCAGCAAGTGACGGAGAACAGCCGAAGCTGTCTGCAGTGCCTAGGCAGGGGCGGGAAGGGGAGGGGAGGGGAGGGCGAGCTGGCGGAGGGCCAGAGCACATCTGGATCTAATTGGAAGAGGTCAGGTGATCAAAGATTTAATGAGGCTGCAATCAAATTTTATTAAGGCTCAGACATGGGATTGACCCCCCCCCTCTCCGTACACGAGAAAGGCTGTAAACTGCCCCACATGGTCAACTCTGTCCTGTCCCAAAACACAATTTTAAGGCACCTGGTAACCAGGGGTGAAATGTAAAATTTGTTACTACCGGTTCTGTGGGCGTGGCTTGGTGGTGAGGGTAATGTGACTGGGTGGGCGTGGCCAACTTTTTTTAAAAAAAACTTTTCAAAGCATTTTTTCTGCAAATGCAAAATAATGCTTTGAAAGCCTCTGCCGATCAGGCAACACAGCTGAGATCGTCAGAGGCTTTTCAAAGCATTTTTTAAACCACCTCTTCCGCCGAAGAGGTTGCAGAAAAAAATGCTTTAAAAGCCTCTCTGACGATCCCAGCTGAGTTGCCTGATCATCAGAGAGGCTTTTCAAAGCATTTTTTTAAAAGCCTCATTGACGATCCCAGCTGAGTTGCCTGATCATCAGAGAGGCAACTCAGCTGGGATTGTCAGAGAGACTTTGAAAGCATTTTTTTCTGCGACCTCTTCGGCGGAAGAGGTGGTTAAAATAATGCTTTGAAAAGCCTCTGACGATCCCAGCTGAGCCGTGTGATCATCAGAGGCTTTTTTTTTTACTTTTAAAAGCATTTTTTCAGCGGAAGAAGTTGTAGAAAAAATGCTTTTAAAAGTAAAAAATAAAAAGCCTCTGATGATTGCACGGCTCAGCTGGGCAATGGGGGGGGGTGCAGGGATTTTTGCTACCGGTTCTCCCGCCTGCCGCCATCGCTACCGGATCGGGTGATCCGGTCCAAACCGGGAACATTTTACCCCTGCCAGTAACCCATTTGTTCTTTTTCTTCCCAACAGAAGCCCACCCTTGGCCAACTTCCATGAGGACTAGAACCTTAGCCGTGTTTTTAGGGAGAACGCCCTCTCAACTGCTGGAGTACAAGGGGGGTAGATTTCTTTCATCTTGCAAACCATTGTTTGGCGAGTATCTGAAGTTACAACGGCGGGAGGGGGGAGGAGAAGAGAGGCTGAATACTGCTCCTCGCACTTACAACTGTGGCATCATCCCCATAGTCATTGGGATCAAAATTTGGGTGCTTCGCATGGGACTACGACAATTGCAGCATCCTGGGGGGTGGTGCTCCTGTGATCGCCCTGAAATTCTCAGATCTGGCTTTGCTACGCTGTAACCACTTGGCTTCAAGGGTCTTTCTTTTCTGACTATCCAAGCTGGGACAGGCCTGACACTTAGGGATTTTGGCGTGCGATTTTCAGTTCTGGCTTTGCACTATTGCAATTCAGGTCGTCCTCAACTTAAAACCACAACGGAGCCCCAAATCTCTGTTGTTACGTGAGACATTTGTTAAGTGAGTTTTGCCCCATTTTACGACCTTTCTTGCCACCGTTCTTAAATGAATCCCTGCAGCGGATAAGTTAGCGACACAGCTGTTCAGTGAATCTGGCTTCCCCTTTGACTGTGCTTGTCAGGAAGTCACAAAAGAGGATCACGTGACCCCCGGGACACTGCGACCGTCATAAGGATGAACCACTTGCTAAGTGTCTGAATTTTGATGACTTGAGCATGGGGAAGCCACAAAGGTCGTAACTGTGAAAAACGGTCATCACTTTTTAAAGTGATGTGGTAACTTTGAACGGTCACTAAAGGAAATGTTGTAGGCCGAGGACTACCTAATTGATCTCTAATAAACTATACCTTTCTCAACAAACGGAGCCAAGGATTGTTTTTATTTAGAGGTTTGAGATGTGGCAGGCTTGATAGTTGTAACTTCAAACCGTCACTAAAAGAACAGTTGTAAGTCAAGGACTGACTGTACCTGTGTGGAAGCAACCCAAGACTCCTGTCAACCCCGAAGCTGGTCTGACCGAAGCCATTTTGTTGCTTCAGGGTTGCGACACTGAAGCTGAGGGATAGGGATAGGGGAATAGAGATAGCTGGGGTTTTGTAGTCAAAACAAAATACTTTCTCCTGGGAACCAAGGTCATTCCCACCGATGGCCGGAGAGAGGAGGAGTGATGTTACCAGGCAAGCAGACGGTATTTTGATTGGACCATGTGAATGATTGGCGGGAGGGGGGGACTTTTACTTTTAATTAGGTGTAAACCATGGGAATATTTAGAGTCAGTTTTCACCAGCCTGTGCCAATATGATATGTCCAATAAAAATAATATTTGAGGGATCTCCTTGCCTCGGAGTCCGGTTTGTGTCAACCGTAAAATTGGCTGAACTGTGGACATTTTCTTTTGTAGTTTTTCTAGTTTCTTCTTCTCACAGCTTCAGGGCCGACACAGCCTGGAGCAAAGGGACCAGGGAGTGGGTGGGTTGTTGAGATAGTTGGGGTGCTGTAGCCAAAATAAAGTTCTTTTCCCTGGGAATCAAGGACGTGGGCGCAGGTATTTGAGAGGTGGAGACTGAGGTCACCTAGCAACTGGACTACATGCTGATTGGACCAAGTGATTGATGACTCTGGGACAGGGGTGAAATTCAAAATTTTTCCCTACCAGTTCTGTGGGCGTGGCTTGGTGGGCGTGGTGTGGCTTGGCGGGCTTGGCAGGGGAAGGATACTGCAAAATCTCCATTCCCACCCCACTCTGGGGCCAATGGTATTTGCCGGTTCTCCAAACTACTCAAAATTTCCGCTACCGGTTCTCCAGAACCTGTTAGAACCTGCTGGATTTCACCCCTGCTCTTGGAGAAAGTGACGAAGCTTTACTTTTAATTGGGTGTAAAACCTGGCGGGAACTTAGAGCCGGTTTTTCACCAAGAAAATGCCGAGCCAATTTGATATATCCCAATAAAATGTTTTTTGAGGAATAGGCCTTCCGCGGAGTTCTTATGGAATGGGATGTATTCCTTGGAACACTGACAACTGCATTAGCCGACATTCTCACTTCGTAGTCCGGATGCTCATGAGATGTTACCTGGAAAGGCACTTCTAGCAAATACCCTAATCTCAGAAGGCACGGATGTTTCTAAAGTGGACGGAGACGCGATAAGCACACTCTTAAATCGGACAGCACTTGTGCAAAAATAGCTTTTCCGGACAGCAGATAAAGAAGTCGGGACCCCTTTTTGGCAAAGCTTCTGAAGACAGAAATACAAGCAACCCTTGTGTCACAACTTCAATTGAGCTCCAAATTTCTGTTGCTAAACTAGCAACCGATCTTCATATGGGGAGATGGGGAGAAACAGACTCAGGCTCAACCCATCCAAGACCGAGTGGCTGTGGTTTCCGACATCCCGATATAGTCAGTTGGTGCCATCACTGACTATTGGGGGCGAGTCATTGGCCCCCACGGAGAGGGTTCGCAACTTGGGTGTCCTCCTGGACTCACGGCTGTCTTTAGAAGAGCACATGACGGCCGTGGCCAGGGGGACTTTTTATCAGGTTCGCCTGATCCGCCAGTTGCGTCCCTTTCTGGATCGGGACTCGTTAAATACGGTCACTCATGCTCTTGTCACTTCCCGCTTGGACTACTGCAATGCTCTCTACATGGGGCTCCCCTTGAGGAGCACCCGGAGCTCCAGCTGGTCCAGAATGCGGCCGCGCGGGTGGTTATGGGAGCGACGTGGCGCTCCCATGTGACCCCCCTCCTGCGCGAGCTGCACTGGCTCCCGGTGGTCTTCCGGGTGCGCTTCAAGGTTTTGGTTACCACCTTTAGAGCGCTCCATGGCATCGGACCGGGGTATCTATGAGACCGCCTTCTGCTACCAATAGCCTCTCACCGACCAGTACGCTCCCATAGAGAGGGGCTCCTCAGGGTGCCGTCGGCCAAACAGTGTCGACTGGTGGCCCCCAGGGGGAGAGCCTTCTCTGTGGGGGCACCTACCATCTGGAACGAGCTCCCCCCAGAGATACGGAAGATCCCGGACCTGCGCACGTTTCGCCGTGCTCTCAAAACTTTTCTATTTCAGCAAGCTGGCCTGGCCTAACTCCCCTCTTTTAAATTATTTTTTAAATTTTTTAATTCGTGATTTTATAAATTGGGTGTTTTAATCTGTGTTTCGGCCAAAATATTTAATAATTTTAAGGGATTTTTAATATTTGTATTATCTGTATTTTATCTTGGCTGTTCACCGCCCTGAGTCCTTCGGGAGTAGGGCAGTATAGAAATTTGATTAAGTAAATAAGTAAATAAATAAATATGTTTTAGCCTCCAGTCCCATAATCATCTTTGTTGCTCTTCTCTGCCCATCTTTCTAGAGTCTCAACATCTTTTTTACATCATGGCGACCAAAACTGGATGCAGGATTCCAAGTGTGGTCTCACCAAAGCCTTATAAAGCGGTATTAACCCTTCACGTGATCTTGATTCTATCCCTCTTTTTATGCGGCCGAGAACTGGGTTGGCTTTTTTGGCAACTGAGGGCTCATAATTAAGGGATTTTATTTTATTTATTTATTTATTTTATATCAAATTTATATACCGCCCTTCTCCCTGAGCACTCAGGGCGGTGTACAGCCAAATAAAAACATAAACTACAAACATTAAAATACTATTAAAAAGATATATATAAATTTGGCCCCGTAATTAAAAAACAATGACAAACCAGTTAAAAACATTTAAAAGTGTTAAACCAGCCCGGCTTGCTGAAAAAAGAAAGTTTTAAAGGCATGGCGGAAGGCACCGAGGTCTTGGATTCTCCTTATCTCTGGGGGCAGTTGGTTCCAGAGGGTGGGTGCCCCCACAGAGAAGGCCCTCCCCCTGGGGGTCACCAGCCTACATTGTCCACTAGGACTCCAAAATGAGCCTTGGTGGCACAGCAGACTAAAGCACTGTTAAGTAACACCAGCTGCCTGCAATTACTGCAAGTTCGAATCTCACCAGGCTCAAGGTTGACTCAGCCTTCCATCCTTTCGAGGCAGGTAAAATGAGGACCCCGATTGTGGGGGCAATAAGCTGACTTTGTATAAAAAAGAACACCGCATGGGGGGCCCCGAAAGCCCTACTAAGCGGGTATATACAAAAAGTATGAAGGCTGTTGCTTAACGCATTGTAATCCGCCCTGAGTTTCCAGAGAAGGGCGGCATATAAATCGAACCAATTAAAAAAAATAAAAATAAAATCCCTCTCGCAGTTACTGCTGTTGAGTCAAGAGTGGTCAAACCAGTGGTGGGTTCCTCCCGGTTCAGTCCGGTTCGGCTGAGCCGGTAGCGGTGACGATATGACGTCACCAAACCGGTTCTCCCCCCCGCCCTCCCACCCCCCCACCCTCCCACGTTATTCTTATTTGATCCCACCCCCAATCTATTGCTGCCTCCTGAGTCCCAGCTGATGACTAGAGGGAAAAAAACTGTTTAAACTCTTGCCGCGGGGCTTCAAAGGGCCGCCCTACAGCTGATCAGTGTTAAAAGCAAACAAATGAATCGGGTCGTAAGTGTGAGGACTGATCGTAAGTGCGAGAACCTTCCAGAAATGACTCTGACCAGCTAGCCATGCCCATCTAGTCACATGACCTCCAAGCCACACCCACAAAATAAGCCACGCCCACAGAACCGGTAGTAAAAAAATTTAGAACCCACCCCTGGGTCAAACCCGTCATTGTTGGGGTATCAGAAGCACTGAAGACTGAGTGGCCACAAGAGCAAGACCGAGTGGAACCAGAGTGTCAACTCTGAAGTGAAGCCATCTTGGAGGCTACAACAGAGGGAGGCAAGGGTGGGGTGCTGGGGGTTCGTAGGGGTTCAGGAGACCCTCTAGCTAAGACTCTGTGCAATTCGGAGAACCCCCAAATCCCACGCTTGGCTGTGTCAGACTGCGATGCTATCTCAAAATTAAATGAATTTCCAAACTGCCAATCTTTAAGGAAATCTTTCTTTAATTGAGCACAGCCACCGGATCATGACTCCACGTGGACAAGACTGACCTTTTGCCTCCCAATCCCTCCCTTTCCGATCCCCAAATCTCTGCTTCTCATTGGCTATCTTCCAAGTCATTCTTCAGACTCCTTTTCTCATCATTTCCCAGGAATGTGCCCCCTCCCCTCATTTCCACGACAACCCGGCTTCAAAGGGATTTGGCAGGCAAAAGTGTCAGAGTTTATCTCTCGCTCTACTCTGCTCTCTATACCAGCGTTGAAACGCTGACATCTGCCTCCCCGTCGGGGAATCGAACCCCGGTCTCCCGTGTGACAGGCGGGGATACTTACCACTATACCACCCAACCCTCCCCTCCCAGGAGTCCCCACGCAGCTTGTTTTGGAGTTCAGGGCGCATGCGGAGTCTCAGGGAGGGCGAAAAACGGTCCTACCGGAAGTTCAGGAAGGCTGGAAACAGGCCCGTTTCCAGCCTCCAGAGGGCGTCCAGAGCCTTGGGAGGCTGTTTTCGCCTTCTTGGAGGTGCGAGGAAAGCCTCCGGAACCCGGGGAGGGCAAAAAGGCCCCCCACCCCCGGGACATGTTGCAGGAGGCCGACTAGGCCACGCCCACCATGGCCACACCCACCCAGCAACTGGGCAGAGAACCCCTTGCTAAAATTTTTGAAGCCCCTTGGAGAGAGGGGGGAAATAGTTAGATGGGGTTTTGCAGCCAAAACAATAAAGCTTTCCTGTGGGAACCAAGGACATTCTCACAGAATGTGGCTGGCCAGAGGAGGAGTGAAGTAACCAAGCAACCGGCCAGCACCTGGATTGGACAGCATGACCAGTGACTTGGGAGGGAAAGGGGAAACTTTTTAATTAGGTGAAAGCCGCGGGAAATCTCAGAGCCGGTTTTCACCAGCTGTGCCAATATGATGTATCCAATAAATTGTTCTTTGAGGAATTTGCCTGCCTCGGAGTTCTGGCTTCTATGGGTGCATTACTTGGAACGCTGACACGCAGACTGATTGGCCCAATCTCCAAGGACTCCATGCATGGCTGGCTGAGGAATTCTGGGAGTTGAAGTCCACAAGTCTTAAAGTTGCCATATTTGGAGACCTGTGCCCAAAGAGATCCTAGTGCAGATAGGAAGTTGACTAAGAAAAGGTAGAACAGTTTGCTTCCCAATGGCGCTTCGTCTTCTCCAAGAGAACCAAGGTCTTCTACCCAACAGGGGTGAAGGTAGAAGGAAGGGAAGGAATGAAGATAAAGAAGAAGAAGATGGCCAAAGGCCAGTAGGAAAAGGCCAAATAACACAGAGAGAAGTGGGGTACTTCTTACTTTTCAACATCTTCATCAATGACTTGGACGAGGGGATAGATGGGGAACTCATCAAATTTGCAGATGACACCAAGCTGGCAGGAATAGCCGAAACTCCGGAAGATAGACTCAAGATACAGAAGGATCTGGACAGACTTGAATATTGGGGGCTATCTAACAAAATGAAATTCAACAGTGAACAAAGCAAGGTTCTACATTTAGGGAAGAAAAACAAAACGCACAGGTACCGTATATATGTGGTACCTTGTGTTAGGATATGGTTTGAGCCTAACAAGTTGTCCAGGCAATATATATATTCTGAGGTACTGTAAAATATTCAGTTGATGATATGCTACCATTGTGTGAGGAGTTGCTACTACTGTGCTATCATCGTTGGATGGATCTGCTACCATCGTGGTTTGTGAACCAGAGTGAGTTTGTTATTCTAACCAACTACTGTTTGTGTGGTAAGAAAATATCTGTAACTTCGGACTGATTTAACTGGCAAAGACTTGGATTTGTTTAAAGACTATGAGATGGTTTTTTCACTATAAAGTAAACTTTTGATAAACCAGTTTGCATATCTCTTATTCATTGCTCTCAGCAACGTTTCTCTGTGCTCTACACTCTGCTGGTTGGTAACACAACAACAATATCCTTAACACCTTGCTCAATAGTAGTAACTGTGAGAGGGATCTTGGAGTCCTGGTGGACAATCACTTAAATAGGAGCCAGCTGTGTGCAGCAGCTGCCAAAAAAGCCAACACAGTTCTGGGCTGCATCAACAGAGGGATAGAATCAAGATCACGGGAAGTGTTAATACCACTTTATAAGGCCTTGGTAATAAGGCCACACTTGGAATCCTGCATCCAGTTTTGGTCGCCACGATGTAAAAAAGATGTGGAGACTCTAGAAAGAGTGCAGAGAAGAGCAGCAAAGAGGATTATAGGGGACTAAAGGCTAAAACATATGAAGAACGGTTGCAGGAATTGAGTGGGTCTAGTTTAATGAAGAGAAGGACTAAGGGGAGACATGATCGCAGTCTTCCAATATCTCAGGGGCTGCCCCAAAGAAGAGGGAGTCAAGCTATTCTCCAAAGCCCCTGAGGGCAGGACAAGAAGCAACGGGTAGAAACTCATCCCGGAGAGAAGCAACCTGGAATGAAGGAGAAACTTCCTGACAGTGAGAACAACTAACCAGTGGAACGACTTGCCACCAGAAGTTGTGAATGCTCCAACAGTGGAAGTTTTAAGAAGAGCTTGTACAGCCACTTATCTGAAATGACGTAGGGCTTCCTGCCTGAGCAAGGGGTTGGACTAGAAGACCTCCAAGGTCCCTTCCAACTTTGTTATTCTCCAAGCATCTCTGCTAACCCTGGATAGGTTTAACTTTCCAGGTTCAGCAGCTCCCAAAGGAACCAAATTTTCTGGCTGGTTCAGTCCTCTTTGCCAACACCTGGCCTGCGGTCTCGGCATCCGGTGGCTTCAAAGGGTCCTAGCGAAGCCCCTTCCTCCTCTTACAGCCTTCCAGGTTGTCTGGAGTACAACTCCCATCATCCCCAGCTGGCTGGGGAGACCCAGAGCAGCAGCACCCAGCAGATCTGCAGAGAGGCCAAACATCAAAACTCTGATTGGCAGGGAAAAGAAATTCAACCCTGGGTTTAAGAGAAGAGGTTCAGGTGAAAAGTCTGTTTTGGAGAAAAGACATGGGACAGAGGCTAAGACTGCCCCCTCCCCCGAGATGGGTAGGCAGACCCTTCCTCAATTTGGGGGGGATTGGGGGTGCAAAGACAAAGGGGGGAGGAAGAGGAGTTTGCTTCCTGCCAATCCAATTATTTCCTCCCCTCCCCTCCAAAGGAAGTTGGCCCGCACGACCTTGGCAAGAGATCATAAGGACTAGCAGCAATTTGAAGCAGCTTCCATTCGAGAAACTGAGTTTTGGGGAAAGGGGCATCCAGACCTTTCCCCTTCCCCAATGCACGAATTGCTTTAATTTATTGCTTTAATTTAATTTTAATTTATATGCCGCCCTTCTCCGGAGACTCAGGGCGGCTTACAATGCGCTAAGCAATAGCCTTCATCCTTTTGTATATTTATACAAAGTCAGCTTATTGCCCCCACAATCCGGGTCCTCATTTCACCTACCTTAGAAAGGATGGAAGGCTGAGTCAACCTTGAGCCTGGCGAGATTCGAACTCACAGTAATTGCAAGCAGCAGTTCTTAATAACAGTGCTTAGTCCTTCCTACAAGAATGACCTTCCTGTACCTCCCCTCCCCTGTGTTATCTCCCCCCACCTTTTTTCCCCCCTCCTTCCAGAAAGACATCTGCATACTTGGATTGCAGACTTTTGCACGCTTTTCTGGGAATCGGCCTCCAGCGACTGAAGGGGATTTCCTTCGGACTCAAAAAAACTCCCTTGGGAGGTTTACAATAATTATGATTTAGGCTATTACACAGGCAGCCCCCCCCTCCCGCCCCAGGAAGACCGGGGATTAAAACCCATCCAAGAAGAAAGTCCAAAATTAATCTCCCACCCCCTCTCTCCCAATAAGCAGCTGCTCAGCTCGGCAAACCCCACAGGTTTGCAAACTCCGTTTGGCACTGTCCGGTTGCAGCTGCCCTCTTGACTGAACTCCCCTCCCTCCCTCCCTCCCACCCCAATCTTGAAGAAATCAAGATTCTGCACCTTTGCAAACTAGCAAATTGCCCCCAGCTTGGACTCCCTCCCTCCCTTCCTCACTTTTTTTTTTTTAATTTGATTTATATGCCCCCCTTCTCCGGAGACTCAGGGCGGCTTACAATGCGCTAAGCAATAGCCTTCATCCTTTTGTATATTTTTATACAAAGTCAGCTTATTGCCCCCACAATCTGGGTCCTCATTTTACCTACCTTTGAAAGGATGGAAGGCTGAGTCAACCTTGAGCCTTGGCGAGATTCGAACCTGCAGTAATTGCAGGCAGCTGGTCTTAATAACCAGCTTAATAACAGGGTGCCTTAGACCACTGTGCTACCAATCCACTTTGTGGATTTCCAAAGCCCCCTCCTTCGTTTTCCCCTCCCCAGTGCTTTCAGGAGTGGGGGCTGCAACAGGACCCTCAACTCTCTTCTTTTTTTAAAAAAATCAAAATCAAAAGTGACTTTTCACGCTATGGATTCATGGAAGGGCTGGCCCTTTGCAGTCAGGGAAAAGCCAAAATACCTGCAGAAATGATAAATGTGGGGCCAGGAAGAAGAAAAAATGATTTCTCGCAAGGGTTTCCCCTTTCCTTGCCTGGCCCCACAGTGAAAGGGATGATGGGGACACAGAATAACAGGAGACCTTATACCATTCCAGACAAATGGTTGTCTGATATTTTCTTGAAGACCTCCAATGATGAAGCATCCCTAACTTCTGGTGGCAAGCTGTTCCACTGGTTAATTGTCCTCACTGTTAGAAAGTTTCTCCTTCATTCCAGGTTGCTTCTCTCCTGGATTACTTTCCACCCGTTGCTTCTTGTCCTACCCTCAGGTGCTTTGGAGAATAGGTTGACACCTTCATCTTTGGAGCAGCCCCTCAAATATATATATATATTGAAGAACAACTTAGTTTACATAGGTGGAACCTGGCTAGAAAGAATATGCACATAAAAGCCTATGAAAAAAGAAAAAGACACATTGTACCTTTACAGGGAGGATACTTGAAAAGAGGGTGTGGCTCACTGATGACGCCTTATAAGGCAGAAATAGCTATCTGAGTCTCCCAAATTGCAGCACAGAGTTGTTGCTATTCAGCAGGATACAAAAAGCCCAGAAACTTGTGAATGAGATTTCACAGAACTAGGGCTGAAGAACAACTTAGCTTACATAGGTGGAACCTGGCTAGAAAGAATATGCACATAAAAGCATATATATATATATATATATATATATATATATATATATATATATATATATATATATATATATATATATATATATATATATATATATATATATATATATATAAATTTGATTTATATGCCGCCCTTCTCCGGAGACTCAGGGCGGCTTACAATGTGCTATGCAATAGCCTTCATCCTTTTTGTATATTTATACAAAGTCAGCTTATTGCCCCCACAATCTGGGTCCTCAAATATTGGAAGATGCTATCATGTCCCTCCTGGTCCTTCTTTTCATTAAAGTAGACATACAACCGTTCTTCATATGTTTTAGCCTCCAGTCTCCTAATCATCTTTGTTGCTCTTCTCTGCACTCTTTGTAAAGTCTCCACATCTTTTTTACACCGTGGCGACCAAAACTTCGAACTAAGGAGAAACTTCCTAACAGGGAGAACAATTAACCAGTGGAACTCCTTGCCTTCAGAAGTTGTAGATGCTGCAACATTACGGGAAGTTTTTAAGAAGAGACTGGACAGCCACTTGTCTGAAATGGGATAGGGCCGTGATGTGGCACAGGTGGCACGCGGAATCATATCTGCGGGCACACAAGCTATTGCCCTAGGTCAGCTCCAGTGCCCATGCGTGTGCCGGCCAGCTGATTTTGGGCTGGCTTCGCCCATGCCACCCCTCCCCTCCCAGGAGTCTCTACGTGGCCCGTTGTGGATGCCAGGTAAGTACAGGGCTCGCGCGGAAGCTCTGGGAGGACGAAAAACAGGCCTCCTGGAAGTCCAGAAATGGGCCGTTTCCAGCAGTGGTGAAATCCAGATTTTTTTTACTACCGGTTCTGTGGGTGTGGCTTGGTGGGCGTAGCAGGGGAAGGATACTGCAAAATCCCCATTCCCACCTCACTCTGGGTCCAGCCAGAGGTGGCATTTGCCGTTTCTCTGAACTACTCAAAATTTCCGCTAGTGGTTCTCCAGAACCTGTCAGAACCTGCTGGATTTCACCCCTGGTTTCTAGCCTCCGGAGGGGTGCGGGAGGCCGTTTTCACCTTCCCCAGGCTCCAGGAAAGCCTCCGGAGCCTGGGGAGGGCGAGAATCGGGCCTACCGGAAGTCCAGAAACGGGCCATTTCTGACCTCTGGAGGCTTCAGGGAGGCCTGCTAGGCCCAAAACAGGGCGCAGGGGGGTTGTGCGCGGGGGGGGCATTGCATTGTAGGTGTGGGCATGCGCGAGACGCACTTTCGGCACCTGAAGGGAAAAAAGGTATAGGGTTTTTTGCCTGAGCAGGGGGTTGGACTAGAAGACCTCCAAGGCCCCTTCCAACTCTCTTATCCTGTTCAAACTGGATGCAATATTCCAAGTGTGAGCTTACCAAGGCCTTATAAAGCAGTACTAACACTTTACGTGATCTGTTGATGCAACCCAGAACTGAGCCAAGGCCAAAGAGGAAGCCAAGCCGTTCTCTACCATGATGGGCCCTGGAGTCCTAGATGATGTTTAAGGCAATTTAGGATTGCATTGGCTTTTTTAGCTGCTGCCGCACACTGTCGACTCACATATTGAATTGGTTTCCTGCCTGAGCAGGGGGTTGGACTAGAAGACCTCCAAGGTCCCGTCCAACTCTGTTATTCTGCAAGAAGAGGAAGAAATAGGAGACGTCCCGCTCGGCTTCTTCCCTCGCCCGGCCGATCCGCTTTCTTCACCCCGATGCCCTGCAGATGTTTGGGCCTACAAAAGCCTGCCACCTCCCAACTCCAGACCGTAACAGCTGGGTTTGATGAGAACTTTAATCCAAAACATCTGGAGGGTTGCAAGGAGACCCCGACTGTTAAGGGGGGGGTGGGGGGGTGTCGGAGCTAAGACTCCAGCAGGCAGAACTTATCCTGCCGCCTCGAAGAAGCTCAGGAGGCTTTGAAACCCGATCCCTCTTTCTTCGCACAGCCAGGGCCCCGGTTTGTTTTGGCAGAGGCAGCCCAGCTGGGAATCAGGTTTAATCTCAGACACCGGAAATGCTTTCCCACCTTCCCACCAAAAAAAACCCTCGAGTTCTTCACAGGCACAAGATCCCAAACGCCATTCCAAAAAATCTCCCAAACGCCATTTTGTGTTTCAATCGATCGGCCACGCGGGTTAAAAGCCGCCTGATTTTCGGTGGCATTTGAGGCATGCCTGCACAAAACCCAGTCTCGGGGAGTTCCAAAGACAGTCGGATCACTGTAGCTTTAATGGATTTTCTCCCTTTTGCTTTAAGGTGGGAGGGCCCCCCCCTTCTTTGGGGCAGCCCTCAAATATTGGAAGACTGCTGTTATGTCACCCCAGTCCTTCTTTTTTCTAGACTAGCCTTACAGATAAGAGTAACAGGAGTTGGAAGGGACCTTGTAGGTCATCTAGTCCAACCCCACTCACCCCCCGCTACACCATTTCTGACAAACGGCAGCCCAATCTCTTCTTGAAAGCCTCGAAGCGCCCAAATCCTGCAACCGTTCTTCGTTCGTTTTGGCCTCCAGTCCCCGAATCATCTTTCTTGCTCTTCTCTGCACTCTTTCCAGAGTCTCAACATCTTTTTTGCATCGTGATGATCGGAACCGGACCCGGTATTCCAGCTGTGGCCTTACCAAGGCTTTGTAAAGCGGTAGTAGAACTTCACGTCATCTTTTCTTTTTTTAAAAATTTGATTTATATGCCGCCCTTCTCCGGAGACTCAGGGCGTCTTACAATGCGCTAAGCAATAGCCTTCATCCTTTTGTATATTTTATACAAAGTCAGCTTATTGCCCTCACAATCTGGGTCCTCATTTTACGTACCTTAGAAAGGATGGAAGGCTGAGTCAACCTTGAGCCTGGCGAGATTTGAACCTGCAGTAATTGCAGGCAGCTGGTGTTAATAACACTGTTAATAACAGTGCTTTAGTATGCTGCGCCACCAAGACTCTTGACTCTTTGATTCTATCCCTCTTTTCATGGAGGGCTAAAGGCTTGTTGGAAAGCAAGCCAGGAGATTTGGGAGCGCAGAGCAGACGCCCTGCAGAGCAATTCTACACATCTTTCATCCAAAGTACACATGGATTTGATTCAGACTTCTATTTTTGTTTCGTTGGCATTTCATCTGAGCATTTTTCCTCTCTCGACGTCTGAAACTGAGGACTGTCTGGAATGGGGGCTATTTATATTAAGCTCCTTGCTTCTATCCGGCAGGTAAACGGTGTGAGTATCTGTAGCAGTGGTGGGTTCCTCCCGGTTCGGTCCGGTTCGGTCGAGCCGGTAGCGGTGATGATATGACATCACCGAACCAGTTCTCACCCCCCCACCCCCCCACGTTATTCTTACCTTTTATTTGGCCCCACCCCCAATCTATTGCTGCCTCCTGAGTCCCAGCTGATGACTAGAGGGAAAAAAACTGTTTAAACTCTTGCCGCGGGGCTTCAAAGGGCCGTCCTACAGCTGATCAGTGTTAAAAACAAACAAATGAGTTGGGTCGTAAGTGCGAGGACTGGTCATAAGTGCGAGGACCTTCCAGAAATGACTCTGACCAGCTAGCCACGCCCACCTAGTCACATGACCTCCAAGCCACACCCACAAAATAAGCCACGCCCACAGAACCAGTAGTAAAAAAATTTAGAACCCACCCCTGATCTGTAGGTATGCACAAGCTGCTTTTAGTGATCTTAGTTCCGTGATGGCGAACCTATGACACCCGTGCCCAAAATGGCATGCAGAGCCATGTTGCCTGGCACGCACGACGTCACCCGTTTCTCTTCCGGGTTTCTGGCATGCGTGACGAACAGCTGACCTTTTTGCATGCGGCAGTGCTGAAACTAGAAGACCTGGTCTTCCGTTTTCCGGCGTGAGCGTGCGCGCCGTCCAGCTGATCATCGTGTGCGCATGTGCGCCAGAAACCCAGAAGAGTAGCTGGCTAAAACCGGAAGTTCAGTAGCTGAAACCGGAAGTTCATTTTTGGGCACGCGCATGTACCCTGGGCAGCTCCTCTTCTGAGTTGCAGCCAGTGGTGGGTTCCGCCCGGTTCCGCCGAGCTGGTAGCGGTGACGATATGACGTCACCGAACCGGTTCTGCCCTCCCGTCC
The DNA here is from genome assembly GCF_059756535.1 of Pantherophis guttatus. NCBI lineage: Eukaryota > Metazoa > Chordata > Lepidosauria > Squamata > Colubridae > Pantherophis > Pantherophis guttatus. The sequence goes on from NC_142063.1 coordinate 2,648,270, forward strand.
CCCCGCCCCCTCCTGCCCCCCCTGCATTATTCTTACCTTTTATTTGGCCCCACCCCCAATCTATTGCTGCCTCCTGAGTCCCAGCTGATCGGCTAGAGGGGAAAAAACTGTTTAAACTCTTGCTGCCCTACAGCTGATCAGTGTTAAAAGAAAACAAATGAGTAGACCGATGCCTCCAAAAACAAATGAGTAGACCGGTGCAGCTCTGCAAGCAGTTAAATTATGGGATTATGGGAGCGACGGGGCGCTCCCATGTGACTCCTCTCCTGCGCGAGCTGCATTGGCTTCCGGTGGACTTCCGGGTGCGCTTCAAGGTGTTAGTGATCACCTTTAAAGTGCTCCATGGCTTAGGGCCGGGGTACTTACGGGACCGCCTTCTGCCACCAATAGCCTCCCACCGGCCGGTTCGCTCGCACAGAGAGGGCCTCCTCAGGGTGCCATCGGCCAGACAATGCCGGCTGGCGACCCCCAGGAGGAGAGCCTTCTCTGTGGTGGCACCTACCCTTTGGAACAATCTACCCCCAGAGATACGAGTGATCTCCGACCTTCGGATCTTTCGTCGGGCCCTAAAAACTTATTTTTTTCAGTTAGCCGGTCTGTCCTGATTTTAGGGTTAGTTTTAAAATTTTAATATTGATTTTAATTGACAAGTTTTAAATTATGGGCCAAATTTATAAATTATTTTAACTTTATTTTTAACTGTGATGTTTGTATAGATGTTTTTATCTTGGCTGTTCACCGCCCTGAGTCCGAAAGGAGAAGGGCGGTATAGAAATTTGAATAATAAATAATAAATAAATAAATAAAAGCCTGGTAGATCAGTACCTCTGCTAAATCCTAAAGAATTGTCACATGACCATCCAGCCACGCCCACAAAATAAGCCACGCCCACAGAACCGGTAGTAAAAAATTTTAGAACCCACCCCTGGTTGCGGCCAAGCGTGCACGCTCCTTTTTCAGGACTCGGTGCCAAAAAGGTTCGCCATCCCTGCCTTAGTTCAACCAGACTGCAGATGGCTGACAACATCCAGCGGCATTGCTTCGGTCCCCCCCACTCCCCCCCCGGCTACGCTAAACGTTCTGCATTGAAGACCTCGAGCCCTTTGCCTACATTTGCAACCGGAAATCAGAAATTGTCAAGTATTTGCAAGCCATTGGCACATATATCATACAGACACTAGTGGAGGCAGAAAGTGCCCCCACCCCTATGTGGAGAGGAGGGGCTTACACTGAGTATAAAACCCCCTCTAACCTCTCCACCATGCTCTCTTTTACGTTTGTCCTCCACGAGACGTGATCTTTGATAGGGGTGGTCACACACGCTGTGTGCCCCCCATCCTAATGGATATTAAGACAGCCTTTGTATATAGTTAATATGTTTTGTTATATGAATAAATACATTTATCACATTTATTCATGCATCTGCCTTTGGACTCTTCTATGCTCCTGGGTGTTTCTACGATCCCAATTTCCACAGAAATCTCAAGCCTTCACTGTTCCTTGACAAAAATATCTATGGCTCCACAGCCCAAGATTGGGCTCATTACCCAAGCATTGAAGCCTGTCTTTTAATAAGCCAAAAACAAACAAAAAAATAGAAACCCCCCAAAATAAAATTCTTGAATTCTCTTGCTGAGAAAATTCAGTTTCTCAAACTTGGAAAGCTTAAGGCATTGGGACTTCAACTCCCAGAATTCCCCAGCTTAAACCAGAACCAGTGTGTTTAATTCGGTTCGTCAAACTTGGCAACCTGAAGACAGGTGGACTTTAACTCCCAAAATCTTAAACCAGAATCAGTATGTTTAACTCACTTTCTCAAACTTAGCCAACTTTAAGACATTGGGACTTCAGCTCCCAGAATTCCCCAGCTTAAACCAGAGCCAGTGCTTAATTTAATTCAGTTTCTCAAACTTGGCAACTTTAAGACATATGGATTTTAACTCCACCATAGGGCCTGGTGGCTCAGCAGACTGATAGCATTGTGATTAACACCAGCTGTCTGCAATTACTGCAAGTTCAAATCTCGCCAAGGTTCAAGGTTGACTCGGCCTTCCATCCTTTCTAAGGTAGGTAAATTGAGGACCCAGTTTGTGAGGGCAATAAGCTGACTTTGTATAAATATATACAAAAAGTATGAAGGCTATTGCTTAGCGCATTGTAAGCCGCCCTGAGTCTTCGGAGAAGGGCGGCATATAAATCAAATTAAAAAAAAAAAAAAAACTCACCGAATTCCCCAGCTTAAATCAGAACCAGTATGTTTAACTCACTTGCAACGGGATAGCAAAGCACTTAAGACTTATATACCACCTCATAATGTTTTTACAGCCCTCTCTAAGCAGTTTACAGGGTCAGCCTCTTGCCCCCAACAATCTGGGTCCTTATTTTACCGATCTTGGAAAGGATGGAAGGCTGAGTCAACCTTGAGCCGGTCAGGATTGAATTCCTGGCAGTCGGCAGAGTTAGCCTGTAATACTACATTCTCACCACTGCGCCACCACGGCTCTTCCTTCCTTCCTTCCTTCCTTCCTTCCTTCCTTCCTTCCTTCCTTCCTTCCTTCCTTCCTTCCTTCCTTCCTTCCTTCCTTCCTTCCTTCCCTCCCTCCCTCCCTCCCTCCCTCCCTTCCTTCCTTCCTTCCTTCCCACTTAGCACTTTGACTTATATACCACTTCACAGTGCTTTCCAACCCTCTCTAAGCGGTTTAGAATAGAATAGAATAGAATAAATTCTTTATTGGCCAAGTGTGATTGACAAGGAATTTGTCTTAGTGCATACGCTCTCGGTGTACATAAAAGAAAAGATACATTTGTCAAGAATCATAAGGTGCACCACTTAATAGTAGCCAAAGGGAACAAATAAGCAATCAAATCATACTAGGAAACAGTCAATATAAACCATAAGGATACCAGCAACAAGGTTACAGTCATGCAGTCATAAGTGGAAGGAGATGGGTGACAGGAATGATGAGAAGATTAATAGTAGACTTAATAGACTTACAGAGTCAGCCTGTTGCCCCCAGCAATCTGGGTCCTCATTTTACTGACCTCGGAAGGATGAGTCAACCCTGAGCCAGTCAGGATTGAACTACTGGCAGTGAGCAGAATTAGTCTGCAATGCTGCATTCTAACCACTGTGCCACCACGGCCCTTCCTTCCTTCCCTTCCTTTCCTTCCTTCCTTCCTTCCTTCCTTCCGTCCTTCCTTCCTTCCTTCCTTCCTTCCTTCCTTCCTTCCTTCCTTCCTTCCTCCCTCCCTCCCTCCCTCCCTCCCTCCCTCCCTCCCTTCCTTCCCACTTGGCTTTTAGACTTATATACCACTTCACAGTGCTTTTACAGCCCTCTCTAAGCGGTTTAAGAGTCAGCCTATTGCCCTTTCCTTCCTTCCTTCCTTCCTTCCTTCCTTCCTTCCTTCCTTCCTGACTTTCCTTCCTTCCTTCCTTCCTTCCTTCCTTCCTTCCTTCCTTCCTTCCTTCCTTCCTTTCTTCCTTCCCACTTACCTCTTAGACTTATATACCGCTTCACAGTGCTTTCCAGCCCTCTCTAAGCGGTTTAAGAGTCAGCCTATTGCCGCTTCCTTCCTTCCTTTCCTTCCTTCCTTCCCTTCCTTCCTTCCTTCCTTTCTTCCTTCCCACTTACCTCTTAGACTTATATACCGCTTCACAGTGCTTTCCAGCCCTCTCTAAGCGGTTTAAGAGTCAGCCTATTGCCCCTTCCTTCCTTCCTTTCCTTCCTTCCTTCCTTCCTTCCCTTCCTTCCTTCCTTCCTTTCTTCCTTCCCACTTACCTCTTAGACTTATATACCGCTTCACAGTGCTTTCCAGCCCTCTCTAAGCGGTTTAAGAGTCAGCCTATTGCCGCTTCCTTCCTTCCTTTCCTTCCTTCCTTCCCTTCCTTCCTTCCTTCCTTTCTTCCTTCCCACTTACCTCTTAGACTTATATACCGCTTCACAGTGCTTTCCAGCCCTCTCTAAGCGGTTTAAGAGTCAGCCTATTGCCCCTTCCTTCCTTCCTTTCCTTCCTTCCTTCCTTCCCTTCCTTCCTTCCTTCCTTCCTTTCTTCCTTCCCACTTACCTCTTAGACTTATATACCGCTTCACAGTGCTTTCCAGCCCTCTCTAAGCGGTTTAAGAGTCAGCCTATTGCCGCTTCCTTCCTTCCTTTCCTTCCTTCCTTCCTTCCTTCCTTCCTTCCTTCCTTCCTTTCTTCCTTCCCACTTACCTCTTAGACTTATATACCGCTTCACAGTGCTTTCCAGCCCTCTCTAAGCGGTTTAAGAGTCAGCCTATTGCCGCTTCCTTCCTTCCTTTCCTTCCTTCCTTCCCTTCCTTCCTTCCTTCCTTCCTTCCCACTTACCTCTTAGACCTATATACCGCTTCACAGTGCTTTCCAGCCCTCTCTAAGCGGTTTAAGAGTCAGCCTATTGCCGCTTCCTTCCTTCCTTTCCTTCCTTCCTTCCCTTCCTTCCTTCCTTCCTTCCTTCCTTCCCACTTACCTCTTAGACCTATATACCGCTTCACAGTGCTTTCCAGCCCTCTCTAAGCGGTTTAAGAGTCAGCCTATTGCCCCTTCCTTCCTTCCTTCCTTCCTTCCTTCCTTCCTTCCTTCCTTCCTTCCGTTCTTCCTTCCTTCCTTCCCGCTTACCTCTTAGACTTATATAACGCTTCACAGTGCTTTTACAGCCCTCTCTAAGTGGTTTACAGAGTCAGCCTCTTGCTCCCCTCAACAATCTGGGTCCTCGTTTTACCGACCTCGGAAGGATGAGTCAACCTTGAACCCGTCAGTATCGAACTGCCACACTGCTGGCAGCCGGCAGTCAACCGAAGTAGCCTGCAGTGCTGCTTTCCTACCACTGCGCCACCACGACTCAATTGCATTCCAACAGGATTGACTAGCCTACCTCTCTCGCATTGGGGTCCTGTGAATCCGTACACGCAGGCACAGCGGTTGGGCCCGATGCATCGTCCGCCGTTCTGGCACCCTCCTTCGCAGATGGCTGAGCGGGAAAGGGAGAGAAGCAGAAATCAGAAGATGAGCTTGGGATTCCCAGGAAGATGGGCTTCGGAGTGCCTCTTTTATGGGGGTGATTTCAGAGGAAGAAATCTCACTAGATATGGTCATTGCAAGGATCAACCTAAGAGGGACAATCTGTTCTCCAAAGCATCAGAAGGCAGATCAAGAAGCAACAGGTGGAAACTAACCAAGGAGAGAAGCAACCTGGAACTAAGGAGAAATTTCCTCACAATGAGGACGATTAACCAGTGGAACTGCTTGCCACTAGAAGTTGTAAGGTGCTTCATCACTGGAGGTTTTTTTAAAGAAGAGATTAGACAGCCACCTGTCTGAAATGGTATAAGGTCTCCTGCTTGAGTAGGGGGTTGGAATAGAAGACCTCCAAGGTCCCTTCCAACTCTGTGATTCTGCATATTATGGGTCAAATAGATCCAGAAATTACTTTGGGTTTTAATCCCTGCTCAACCTTCAAATTTTCTGGGTGGGGAAGTGCTTCTCTACCTTGGGAAAATTAAGACAGATGGACTTCAACTCAGGGGTGAAATCCAGCAGGTTCTGACAGGTTCTGACGAACCGGTAGCGGAAATTTTGAGTAGTTCGGAGAACCGGCAAATACCACTTCTGGCTGGCCCCGGAGTGGGGTGGGAGTGGAGATTTTACAATATCCTTCCCCCAGGAGTGGGGAGGGATTTTGCAGTATCCTTCCCCTGCCACGCCCACCAAGCCATGCCCACCAAGCTACGCCCACAGAACCGATAGTAAAAAACTGTGAATTTCAGCACTGCTTCAACTCCCAAGATTCCTTAAACCAGGACACACATTTAACTCAGTTTTTTCTCACACTTGGCTAATCTAATACCCTGGGACTTCATCTCCCAGAATTCACCTCTCTTAAAGTGGCCAAGGTTGAAAAACATTGATGGAGAGTGATTTTGGGAAACGGACACACCCAAACTATCCAGTAAGGTGGTTGTGAAAATAAAATGGAAAATAAAATGGGTGTTGATTTTTCCCAGAACTCTGCCCAGGGATGCCCACGGGCAGATGCTGGCTGCCCGGGCCTGCGTTGGCACTCACGTTGGCCGCAGTGGTTCCCGGTGTATCCCTTCTGGCACAGGCAGGCCTCCTCGGCGCAGCTTCCCCCGTTCAGACACTTCGTGCTGCAGGACGGGACTGTGGGAGGAAGGAGGACAGTCAGTAGGAGGATAAGGAAGGAGGGAGGGAACGAAAGAAAGAAGGGAGGGAGGGATGGAAGAAAGAAGAGGGAAGGAGAGAAAGAGAGAAGGAAGGGAAGAACAGGGTGGGAGGGAGGAAGAACAGAAGGAAAGAGGGAGGAAAGAAGGAAAAAGAAAGGAGATAGGAAGAAAGGGAGAGAGGAAGAACAAAATAATGAAAGTGGCAGAGAGGAAAAGAGGGAGGGAGGAAGAAGAGAAGGAAGGAGGGAGGGAACGAAAGAAGGGAGGGAGGGAGGAAAGAAGATGGAAGGAGATAAAGAGAGAAGGAAGGGAAGAAGAGGGTGGGAGGGAGGGAGGAAGAACAGAAGGAAAGAGGGAGGAAAGAAGGAAAAAACAAAGGAGATAGGAAGAAAGGGAGGGAGGAAGAACAAAATAATGAAAGAGGCAGGGAGGAAAAGAGGGAGGGAGGAAGAACAGAAGGAAAGAGGGAGGAAAGAAGGAAAAAACAAAGAAGATAGGAAAAGAGGGATGGACGAAGAACAAAATAATGAAAGAGGCAGGGAGGAAAAGAGGGAGGGAGGAAGAACAGTAGGAAGGAGGGAGGGAACGAAAGAAGGGAGGGGGAGGGAGGAAAGAAGATTTAAGGAGAGAGAGAAGGAAGGGAAGAACAGGGTGGGAGGGAGGGAGGAAGAACAGAAGGAAAGAGGGAGGAAAGAAGGAAAAAACAAAGGAGATAGGAAGAAAGGGAGCGAGGAAGAACAAAATAATGAAAGTGGCAGAGAGGAAAAGAGGGAGGAAGAACAGAAGGAAGGAGGGGGGAATGAAAGAAGGGAGGGAGGGAGGGAGGAAAGAAGATGGAAGGAGAGAAAGAGAGAAGGAATGGAAGAACAGGGAGGGAGGAAGAACAGAAGGAAAGAGGGAGGAAAGAAGGAAGGAACGGAGGAGATAGGAAGGAAGAAAGGGAAGGAGGAAGAACATGAGGGAAGGAGGGAGGAAGAACAGAAGGAAAGAGGGAGGCAGGGAGGAGGGAGGACAGAAGATGGAAGGAGAGAAGGAAGGGAAGAACAGGGTGGGAGGGAGGGAGGAAGAGCAGAAGGAAAGAGGGAGGAAGGAAGGAAGGAAGTAGATAGGAAGGAAGAAAGGGAGGGAGGGAGGAAAGAAAGAAGAAAGAAAGGGAGGGAGGAGGAAGGGCAAGGAAGGAAGGAGATAGAGAAATGGAAAGGAGAGTAAAAGGAAGACAGGGAAGGAGGGAAGACAGGACTTTCCCAACACCCCCCCCCCCCCGTGTGTGTGTGTGTGTGTGTGTGTGTGTGTGTGTGTGTGTTTTCTGAAGAGGAATTTTAAAAAACCATTCAAGACCCCCCCCCCTCACAGTCGAACAAGTGCTAGGCTATGGGTCACATCTGCCCTTCACATCTGTTGTGGGTTTTTTTCAGCCGTGAAGGTTGCTAAGGTTCCCAAATATTGACAGGGGTCCTTCCCAGGAGGAACATTTCTGCAGTTACACCCCCCACCCTACTCCCCCCCATCCCGGCCATCCATTTTTATGGTCCCCGGCCTTCCCCCTCCCTCCCTTCCTTTGCCCCCTGCCTGAGATGCTCAGATTGAGTAGGTGGGGCTGTTTTGTGTGGAAAAAGGGAGCCCCCCCTCCCCCCCCCGCGGCTGTAAAAATTGGGAAAAACCCCACCCACCCAACGTTCTCAAGAGTAGGGGTCTCCAACCTTGGCCACTTTAAGACTTGTGGACTTCAACTCCCAGAATTCTTCGAATTCTACTCCAAAATTCTTCGAATTCTACTCCAAAAAGTTGTTGTCCCACCAATAGCTCTCCATGTTTCCCAGCTGCGAGACCCCCCCGCCCCCAGCCTTGAGCCAGGTTCCCCATCTACTCCATGGCCCATGTGTCCCAGCCAGCCCCCAAGCAGAGCGACCTCCCTGAAATCCAGCTCTGCTAACTTCTCAGTCCCGCCTCCCGCCCTGGAATCGCCCTGTGGTCTCCCATCCCTCGCTCGGCAGAGCCGGACCTCCTCGGCTCGAGAGAGAGTCCTCGACTTACGACCGCAAGGGAGCACCCCCCCCCCAAACTTCCTGTGTGGTTAAGTGAGGCACGTCTGGTGAGTTCTGCCCCGTTTCACGACCTTTCCTGCACCACGGTGGTTGAGTAGATCGCGGCGGGTCGTTTAAGGGAGTCGCACGGTTGTGTAAGCGAATCTGGCTTTCCCTGCGGAGTTTACTCAACAGACGGTCGCCCAAGGGGATCACGTGAGCCCCCCACCCCACCCCAAAGGACCTTCGTAAATATGAATCCTCCGAATTTGGATCACGCGACTGCGGGGAATGCTGTAACCGTCGCTAAGTAAGAAAAACTTGTCAGAATCCATTGTAACTTTGAACGGTCGCTAAATGAACTGTTGTAAGTTGAGGACTTCCTGAAACTGAGTTGGGCTGAAGTTGGCCAGGACTCTCAGCCTGTCCCCCCTCCCGGCCCGTGTTTTGGCCAAGTGGGGGCATCCGGCTGGGCCTGTTTTCCTTGCCATCCTTTGTGGCAGCCCCTGGCGTTGCCGTAAGAGAGAGCTGCAAAGGGCAGGGGTCTCAGTTAGTGGCCAAGGAGGGGGAGGCCTTCAGTAGTGGCCCAGCCCAGCGGACCCCTGCTTGGGGTGTGTGTCTGTGAGGCATGTGTTTTTTGAGCTGGGTTTAGGGAGGTTAAACCCAGCAAATACAATCCTTGGTTGTGTGTAAACAGAGGGATAGATTCAAAACCACGTGGAGCATTAGTATTGTGTTGTAAAGCCTTAGTAAGGCCACACCTGGAATAACTGCGTCCAGTTTCAGTCACCACGTTTCAAAAAAAGTTGTTGAGACTTTGGAAAAAGTGCAGAGAAGAGCAAAGAAGATGATGAAAGGCCTGGAGGCTAAAACACACGAAGGACGGTTGCAGGATTTGGGTTTGGCCAGTCTAGAGAAAAGAAGGACTAAGGGGGGACATGATAGCAGAATTCCAGTATTTGAGGGGCTGTGTTGTGGCTCCGTTACCTGAGCCTGTGTCATCGGCAGGAGAGGACTCCGAGAGTGAAGGGGAGGAGTTGGCAAGGCCTCCCTCTCCAGGACCCTCCTCTCTGGCAATGCCTTCGGTGTCCACCGAAGGGCAAGAGATAGGGCCGGGGCCAAGCACGTCCACGCAGCCACAGATGGACAGTGATGAGGGTAATGAGTCTTGGCTGGATCCACGCCAGCGTCGCAGAGATAAGCGCGCACAACAGAAGAAAAGGCGTGCCCGAGATTAGGCTGAGTCACTGGACCACACCCCACAGGATATAAAAGGGAGCGTGGTGGCCAGTCAAACCTTGTGACAAACAAAGCTGAAAGCTTCCACGCCATTCTGCATTGCCGGACTTTTGCTTTAAGACTTTGCTGGAGTATCTCTGGACTTGATTAATTCCGTAATTATTGAGCTTCTTTCCTTTGATGTATCAGAAGTGGGGAGAAGTTATCTCTCCTCTTTGTAAATAATAAACTCTTGGCAGGCAGCCACTAGGTTGTTGCCAAGTTCTGTTATCATAAGGAAAAGGATTTTGCCAGCTGGTTTGGTCTTTAACTCCTCAACGTCTGTTGGTGTGTGTGCGTGTGGTTGGGGACAGAACAGGCTGCCCCAAAGAAGAGGGGAGTCAAATTATTCTCCAAAGCCCCAGAAGCAACAAATGGAAACACATCAAGGAGAGAAGGAACCTGGAATTAAGGAGGAATTTCCTGAGAGCGAGGACAATTAATTAGTGGAACTGCTTGCCACTAGAAATTGTAAGGTGCTTCATCACTGGAGGCTTTTAAGAAGAAGAGACAGGACGGTCACTGCTCTGAAATGGGATAGGATAGGGTCTCCTGCTTGAGCAGAGGGTTAGACTAGAAGACCTCCGAAGGTCCCTTCCAACTCTATTCTGATTGATGGATTGACTGGTTCGGAGGTGGGCTTCGCATAATTTAACAACCGGTTTGCCCCAGCACCGAAAATGTGAGCGCGGGTGCGCCTTCCGCAGGTGCACGCAGACTTTTGCGCATGGGCTTTGAGAGTGCAGGCACTTGCACGGATGCACGCGGATTAAAAAACGCAGCTCAATAGTGTTTAAAATGTTTTTCTATCTTCTTTTCTTTGTCTTATTTTTTTCCTGCCAAATCCAGTTTTAAATCCAAATGGAAGATTTTTTCCAGGGCTTTAGGTTTGATTTTTAAAGTTCTGGGGTTTTTTTCCCTCTCCGCTTTAATCCTTCTATGCCAATTAGCCGCCGATCCTCCGCTACAATTTTTTCAAGCGATCCAAGACTTTTTTTCTTTTACCTGTGAGTTGGCCAATTTACTCACCCGGTTACACTGCTCCATTCAATTACTGCTCCTACATTCCCTCTTTCTGATCGTGTCCGTTCTGGCTTGTGACAGCTCCTTAATGGCTGCCTTCCTTCACCGACAGGTCGAAGACAAATGCCGGCATTTCAGGGAACTTGCTCATTCCCTATTCGTGCCAGCCAGCGTCTTCTTTCTTCGCTGTCTCCACAAGACAGCTATGATCCCTGGGGATCCCCAAAATCGGCTAGGATATCGGTGTTCTCCCGGAGCCCCAGAATCCACACCGTATCGCCTGATGCCGGCCACGCCCCCCCCAAACACAGCTCAATAGGACAGCATAGTGCCGGGGTGAGTGAGCGGGCCCACCCGCAGGTCACAACTACCGGTTCACCCAAACCGATACGAACCGTCTGAATCCCAACCCTGGATTGGTTGCACTCAATAGAGGGAGTCTCCCATTTTGGCCGCCTCTCAGCCATGGCTGTCCACGAGAGATTTGGGATCCGATGCAATGCCCAGCCTACCTCGCAGGGCTGTCCCAGGTCCCGCTACCACCGTCACAAATACACGCTGGGAATTTTGATCACGTGATCGTGGGGATACTGCGACGGTCGTATATGTGAGGAACTGACTTAACTGGCTTTTTCACTTTGAACGGCCGGCCCGAAACGAACATTTGGGAGGCTTTAAAGAAAGCTCTGGTTTGGGCCCAAGGGGGTCAGATCTGCTGCCCCCCCCTCTCTGTGTGTGTGTGTGTGTGTGTGTGTGTGTGTGTGTGTGTGTTTTCTGTGTGTGCAGTGCGTTTGTGTATCTTTCCACAACCAGGAAGCTGCTCCTGAGGAATGTTATTAAATCCACCTGCTCATAATTGCTCCTTGGAAGGGCTGTGGGCGTATGTTAAACTGGCAGACAGGAATGAAAACTCCATTTGGGGAGGGTCTTTCTTTCAGAGCATGAGGGAGGGCTTGCCCCCCCTTTTTTTTGCTGCTCTTCTTGCAATTTCCAACATGTTCTGGATGGATGCCTGGACTGGACCAGCCTCAAAAGGAGCCGGTTTCAGCCTTGCCGGGGTCTGCCTGGGTCTCCCTGCTTCCGTCCTTGGCTTCTTTCATTGCCCCCCTCCTACCCACCCACCCACCCACCCAAGGACCCTCTGGAATGCAGACCACACCCCCGTCCCCTTCCCCGGCTCGAATTCCTGGCATTGCTGGGGGATTGCAAACATCTGGCAAGTCTGCGAGCTGAGCCCCATGGAAGAGACCAGACTTCCCTGGGTTTGGGGAGGGGGCAGGGAGGCGGCCCCACTCCCCAGCCCCCCTGCAGCCAGGATTAGCCAGGAAAGGGGAAAAAAAAAACACAACCCACATCTTGACGGATTGAATTCAAGGGAGGACTTGTTCCCAGTCCTTCCCGCTCCCGTTTGCCCCTAAGATACTTTATGAGCTACAAGTTGGAGCAAGGCTTAAAATTTTCATGCAGATCCGTCTCACTCATTTAGCAATTGCTTAAAAAAAAAAAAAACCCACAAAATCTGTGCAGAGAGGCAGATTCAGAAAAAAAAAAACAGGCACCGAGCAGACCATATTAGGAGATATTTTTTTTTAGGGTTAGGGTTTTGTTTTTTGCACAGTCAGACTGGAGTTGGCATCGTTATTTACCTATCGAGTCCTTCCGAAGAACCTGGGACAGGGAGATGTTTGATGGTGTTACAAATATCGTGGCAGGATATTATAAACCGGCACGAGTAAAGCTGCCTTTAAGAATCTGTAGAGATTCTCAGTCCATCCAGATCATGGCTGTCTAAAAGGTGGGGACAGACAACTGGATTTTCTTGGGCTTTTTTCTTTTGAAGACGTTTCGCTTCTCCTCCAGCTCTGACTGAATGGTGGGGAACGGAAGGATTTCTACTCCTTGCAGACAGTTGGTCATTTGCATCCTTTTTAGAGAGTCGTTGAGGCCACTTGGGGGTTTCTCTGTGTCCTCACGGTTACCTGAGTGGTGCACCTGATTCCCGTAGTCTGCAATTTTTCCTCTGGAAATCCATTCCTATTCCCACCCCATTCCAAGGGGGTTCATCCCAAATTGTATAGCTAAAAGTCTGTAGAGATTCTCAGTCCATCCAGGTCAGGGTTGTCCCAAAGGGGCTTTTTCAAGAGGCAACTGGACATCGTTTTTTGTTTGAAGACGTTTCGCTTCTCATCCAAGAAGCTTCTTCAGCTCTGACTGGATGGTGGGGAACGGAAGGATTTCTACTCTTTGCAGACAGCTGGTCATTTGCATTATTTTAGAGGGTCGTTGAGGCCACGGGGTCAGGGGTCCTCAGGGTCACCTGAGTGGTGCTCCTGGTTCCTGTAGTCTATAATTTTTCCTCTGGAAAATCCTTCCTACACCTCTCCAAGGGGGTTCATCCCAAATTGTATAGCTAAAAAACCATGACTTGGATGACTGGGTGTGGGGAAAAAACAAGGAAGTCCAGTGGCCTCTCAGTTACATGAACTGGGCCTGGCTAGTCTAGTGAAGAGAAGGACCAGGGGAGACAGGAGAGCATCTTCCAATATTTGAGGGGCTGCCCCAGAGAGGAGGGGGTAAAGCTATTTTCTGGAGGAGGAGGAAGAGGAGGAGGAGGAGGAGGAAGAGGAGGAGGAGAAGAAGGAGGAGGAGAAGGAGGAGGAGGAGAAGGAAGAGGAGGAAGAGGAGGAGGAGGAGGAAGAGGAGGAGGAGGAGAAGAAGAAGAAGGAGAAGAAGGAGAAGGAGGAGAAGGAGGAGAAGGAGGAGGAGGAAGAGGAGGAGGAGGAGGAGGAGGAGGAGGAGGAGGAGAAGAAGAAGAAGAAGAAGAAGAAGAAGAAGAAGAAGAAGAAGAAGAAGAAGAAGAAGAAGAAGAAGTAGTAGTAATAGTAATAGTAATAGTAATAGTAATAGTAATAGTAATAGTAGTAGTAGTCTGGATAGTGGATGTGGCAGTGCCTGGAGACAGCAGAATAGAAGAGAAAGAACTGGAGAACATAACAAAATACAAAGACCTACAAATAGAAATAGAACGACTACGGCCAAGGCAAGCAAGGGTAGGACCAATAGTCATAGGCGCCTTGGGTGCAATCCCAGAACAACTGGAGCACCACTTGAACACCATCCTTGGCATTGACAGATTCGCCATCAGTCAATTGCAGAAGGCAGCTCTACTGGGAACTGCTTCCATCCTGCGACAATCTCTGTAACCCCATCAAACATCCAGATCTGCCTATCCCAGGTCCTTGGTAAGGACTCAATAGATAGACAAAAATGCCAAACTCAGGCCAAACATCTGGCTGACTGTGCGCTGAATAGTAATAGTAATAAATTATTAAACGAGGCATTTTCCAGGGCGATTCCCTTTCACCCCTACTTTTTATACTCTCAATGCTACCACTGACAATCATTTTGAAGAAGATGAACTGTGGATACGAACTTGCAAAGAAAGGACTGAAAATCTCGCACTTGATGTACATGGACGATTTGAAGCTGTTTGGTAAAACAAAAGCTGAACTGAATTTATTAATTGAAAACACAAAAGAATTCAGCCAAGACATCGGTATGCAGTTTGGAATTGACAAATGTGCAACAATAGCAACCAAAGCAGGCAAGATCATAGAAGAGGATGGAATAGAACTAGAGAATGAAGAAATGATAAAGGCAGTAAAATCAGAAGAAGGCTACAAGTACTTGGGGATTTTAGAAGCCTCTGACTTAATGCATAATAAAGTCAAGGAATTAACTTCAGCCAAGTACATTCGGCGAATTTGTAAGATTTTAATGTCCAAATTGAGTGGAGGAAACATCATAAAAGCCATAAATACCTGGGCTATACCTGTGATTAGATACTCTGCAGGAATAATTGACTGGACCCAGATGGAGTTAGACAACTTGGACAGAAAAACAAGGAAGCTTATGACAATGAATCATGCCTTGCACCCTAAAAGTGATGTTGACCGATTATATTTACCAAGAGCAGAGGGTGGTCGAGGACTCCTACAAGTAAAGCAGACGGTGGAAGAAGAAAAATGCAGCTTGAATGGTTACATCCAGAAAAGTGAAGAACCAATGATTAAGGAAGTAAATAAAGGAGGCCTTTTAAAGACAACTAAAACAAAAGCAGAATATAAGGAAGAAGTAATTGAGCAGCGAGCTGAAAATTGGAAAAGCAAAGCTCTGCATGGCCAATACTTGAAAAGTATTGAAGGCAAAGCTGACCAGAAACTAACTTGGAACTGGTTAAGATCAGGAGTACTGAAAAAAGAAACAGAAAGCTTTATTTTGGCAGCTCAAGAACAAGCCCTAGCCACAAACTGCATGAAGGCAAAAATTCAACATGTTACCACCAACAGCAAATGCTGCCTCTGTAATGAGAAAGAAGAGACAGTCGACCACCTGATCAGTGGGTGCAGCAAAATTTCACAAACTGACTACCTACAACGCCATGATCGTGTTGCTGAGATCATTCACTGGAAATTGTGCCAGAAGTTTGGATTTGAGTACAGCAAAAACCACTGGGAACATCAGGTTGAGAAAGTTCTAGAGAATGAGAAACTCAAGATCTTGTGGGACTTCAGGATTCAGACTGACAGGCACTTGGTCCACAACACACCTGACATAACAATAGTTGAAAAGAAAAAAGTATGGTTCATTGACATTGCAATACCTGGTGATGCACGGATTGAAGATAAGCAGCAAGAAAAAATCACAAAGTACCGGGACTTGCAAATTGAAGTTGAGCGACTGTGGAAAAAGAAATCGTGTGTTGTCCCGATTGTAATTGGAGCCCTCGGAGCAATACCCAAAGGGCTACCCCGCTATTTAGAAATCCTAAATTTGCCGGACTTGAACATTTTGACTCTACAAAAACCCACCTTACTCGGAACAGCTGACATCCTCCGACGATACCTTAACAGTTCCTAGGTCCTTGGTTAGGACTCGAGCTGCTGAGCTGTTAACCAGCCTCAAAGGCTGTGAATCTCACTAAAGATTAACCAATAATAATAATACACGGCTATGGATGAAACATGTGACAGTGATACCCATTGTCATCGGGACACTTGGTACCATGTCCAAGAATTTTATAACATACATCAGCAAATTGTAGCTTCCTGCAATAACACCAGCGGAACTGCAAAAAACTGCGCTTCTCGGAACATTGTACACCTTAAGAAGGTACTTGGTTGATATCTAGGATGCTGGCAGCAACCTGTATCAACCATTAGCACCAGTCAATGGTATTTGTGATGCATTTTTGAATGTTCAGTTGACTGAGTTTCATATTTAATGAATAAATTAATAAATTAATAATAATAATAATAATAATAATAATAATCGTATATTTTAAGAAGATACTTGGTTG
The DNA here is from genome assembly GCF_059756535.1 of Pantherophis guttatus. NCBI lineage: Eukaryota > Metazoa > Chordata > Lepidosauria > Squamata > Colubridae > Pantherophis > Pantherophis guttatus. Next base: position 2,664,153 of record NC_142063.1, read on the forward strand.
ATATCTAGGACGCTGGCAGCAACCCATATCAACCATTAGCACCAGTCAATGGTATTTGTGATGCATTTTTGAATGTTCAGTTGACTGAGTTGCCAATAGTCACTCATTGCCAATAGTCACTCATTGCCAATAGTCACTCATTGCATTACGGTGTGGTATGCTGGCTTGACAGCTGCAGATAGAAAGATGTTACAGAGAGTGGTGAGCACAGCACATAACATGAGCCCTGATACCACTAGGGCTCGCTGCCTGTTGTGACCCAGGCTTACTAAATCATTACAATACACAATTAGTCCCAAAAAAACCTATTTTATTGTAACAGCTGAGAATTACGTTCATTTCCAGCTGAGTCCCAATTAATTGCAAAACAAATCCTTCGGAAGATCACCAACCTTTATCTTCCTTGACACCCTGCCAAAGGCCTTACTTGGCAAAGCCCCACGAAGTTCAGAAACAAACAAGAGATGCCGACTGGAAACAGAGTTAGCAATGTTGCTTTCCTGAAAAAGGCCCAAGTGCGTTTCTTTCTTTTTTAACCCTTATGGGAGGAGCCAATCATCTCCTGGCCTTACTCCCGAGTCGTCCCTTTTGCTTTAGCTGCTCTTGCCTTCTGACAGCTCTGCGCATGCATGCACTAGGAACAGGCTCCTCCTGTGCTTCTGCCTCGCTGCTGTCTGACTCTGGGAGCTCCGGAGTCCATGCATTGCTCCCAGATGGCCCTGGCCCCATCTCTGCCTCCGACGCAGAGCCCTTGGCCGAGCCTTCCCCAGACTCCAGGATTGGCCCATGTCCCCCCCCCCAGCCTCCTCACTGTCCGACTCCATTGCCAGCTCCGCAAGCTGCTGGCGGACCACAACACTGCCTTAGAAGAGTGAGGAAAATCCTCAGGGATGACTCACACACTGGTCAGCGCTTCTTTATTCTCCTACCATCGGGAAGGAGCTATAGAAGCATAGGCAGCCACACAAACAGGCTGAAGAACAGTTTTTAAGCACCTGATGGAAAGACAAGAAGCAATGGGTGGAAACTGACCAAGGAGAGATTCAACCTGGAAATAAGGAGAAATTTCCTGACAGTGAGAACAATTAATCAGTGGAACAACTTCTCTCCAGTAGTTGTGAATGCTCCAACACTGGAAGTTTTTAAGAAGATGTTGGATAACCATTTGTCTGAAGTGGTGTAGGGTTTCCTGCCTGAGTAGGGGGTTGGACTAGAAGACCTCCAAGGTCCCTTCCAACTCTGTTATTCTATTCTATTCTATTCTATTCTATTCTATTCTATTCTATTCTATTCTATTCTATTCTATTCTATTCTATTCTATTCCATTAATTCGAACTGCCAAATTGCAGGCAGCCGGCAGGCAGCAGAAGTAGCCTGCAGTACTGCCCTCTAACCACTGTGCCCCCGTGGCTCATTACGTTGACAGCAGACCTTCCAAAGGCGATGGAAGATTTACAGGCCGTATCACGCACAAATGCACACACACGCAAACACAAGCAGACTTTTTCCTCACCTCCTAGAGAACCACAGTTCGGAGAGAGTTGTCCGCTGGAGCAGGTGCACATATTCGGCCGCGAACAGAAGCCGTCCCCGCAGGAGTTCCGGCAAATGGCTGTTGGGAAAGGAAAAGGACCTGAGTCCCAGAGGGTGGGAAAGGGGTCTCCCCTGAGCCCAAGAAGTGAGGAGTGGTCCTGAACCGGGTTTCACCCCACACATTCGTGCCCCCCACCCCCAAGAAAGGCTGGGTCGGTCTGGGATGGTTGAAAATGGTCTAAGGTGCGGTTGTTTGAAGAAGGCTCCACACCAGGGGTGAAATGCTCCCAGTTCAGACCGGATCGCCCGATCCGGTAGCGATGGAGGCGGGTGGTTCGGAGAACCGGTAGCAAAAATCCCTGCCCCCCCTCCCCCATGCCCAGCTGAGCCGCACAGTCATCAGAGGCTTTTTTTTTTTTTTTTACTTTTAAAAGCATTTTTTCTACAACCTCTTTGGCCGAAAAAATGCTTTTAAAAGTAAAAAAAAAAAAGCCTCTGATGATCGCGCAGCTCAGCTGGGATCCTCAGAGGCTTTTAAGAGCATTTTTTCTACAACTTCTTCAGAGGTTGTAGAAAAAATGCTTTCAAAGCCTCTGAGGATCCCAGCTGAGTTGCCTGATGGGAAGAGGCTTTTTTTCTTTTAAAAGGCTCTGACGATCCCAGTTGAGTTGCCTGATCGTCAGAGGCATTTAAAAGAAAAAAAGCCTCCGCCGATCAGGCAACTCAGCTGGGATCGTCAGAGCCTTTTGAAAGCATTTTTTACAGCCTCTTCGCAGAAGAGGTTGTAGAAAAAATGGTTTTAAAAGTTTAAAAAAAAAATTGGCCATGCCCACCCAGTCACATTACCCCCCCACCCCACTAAGCCACACCCACAGAACCAGTAGTAACAAATTTTAGATTTCACCACTGCATGGTCGTCCAGGGAGAGCAGAAAAGCCGTTCTGCAGACACCAGGGTTCAAATGCTGAGATCCTTTTCCTTTTCCCTTTCCTTTCCTTTCCCCTTTCCCCTTCCCCTTTTCTTCTTTCCTCTTCCCCTTCTCTTCTTTCCTTTCCTTTCCTTTCCTTTTTTTCCTTTCTTTTCCCCTTCCCCTTCTCTTCTTTCCTTTCCTTTTTTTCCCTTTCCTTTCCCCTTCCCCTTCTCTTCTTTCCTTTCCTTTCCTTCCGCTTCCTCTTTTCTTCTTTCCTTTCCTTTCCTTTTTTCCCCTTTCCTTTCCCCTTCCCCTTCTCTTCTTTCCTTTCCTTTCCTTTTTTTCCTTTCTTTTCCCCTTCCCCTTCTCTTCTTTCCTTTCCTTTTTTCCCTTTCCTTTCCCCTTCCCCTTCTCTTCTTTCCTTTCCTTTCCTTCCGCTTCCTCTTTTCTTCTTTCCTTTCCTTTCCTTTTTTCCCCTTTCCTTTCCCCTTCCCCTTCTCTTCTTTCCTTTCCTTTCCTTTTTTTCCTTTCTTTTCCCCTTCCCCTTCTCTTCTTTCCTTTCCTTTTTTTCCCTTTCCTTTCCCCTTCCCCTTCTCTTCTTTCCTTTCCTTTCCTTCTCCTTCCCCTTTCTTCTTTCCTTTCCCTTCCCCTTTTCTTCTTTCCTTTCCTTTCTTTTTCTTTCCTTTCCCTTTCTCCTCCTCTTCTTTCCTTTCCTTTCCTTCTCCTTTCTCCTTTCCTCTCCTTCCCCTTCCCCTTTTCTTCTTTCTTTTCCTTTCCTTTCCTTTCTTTTTCTTTTCTTTCCCCTTCTCCTTCTCTTCTTTCCTTTCCTTTCCTTTCCTTCCCCTTCCCTTCTTTCTTTTCTTTTCCTTTCCTTTCCTTTCTTTTTCTTTCCTAAAGTCATCCAGCTGGCATTCATTGGTAAGGCGGGACTTGAACTCACGGTCTCCCACTTTCTAACCTGATGCCTTAACCACCAGATCAAAGTAGCAAACCGATTGACAGGGGCTCTCTGGACCATCTTCTATGATTTAAGAGATTAAAACATGGTCCTTTATCCACCTTGTTCTGATCTGGTGGATATTTCTACAGGTTTTTTTTTTTAAAAAAAAAACTTTAGAAAATGATTCTGCATTTCTGATGCAGTGAAAAGTGCGGCCAGGAGAGGGTCTTCCGGAGAAGAGACGACAGCCCCCTCCCCATTTATACTCACGGACGATGCACTGGTTGCCCCCAGGGAGAGTTTTCCAGCCCGGACAGCAATACGAGTGATATCTGGATCCACAGACGTTAGGCCTGAAATGCAACCGGCAGATTAAGGAAAAGATTTTGCACCAAAGATTCAGAAGACACCAAAACGCTGCCATGAACCGGGAAGCACCTGAAGGCAGGACAAGAAGCCAGAAGCAACCAGGAACTGAGGAGAAACTTCCTGACAGCGAGGACAATTAACCAGCGGAACAACTTGCCACCAGAAGTTGTAAATGCTCCAACGCTGAAGGTTTTACAGAAGAGATTGGACAACCATTTGTCTGAAGTGGTGTAGGGTTTCCTGCCTAAGCAGGGGGTTGGACTAGAAGACCTCCAAGGTCCCTTCCAACTCTATTGTTCTGTTCCATTCCGTTCCGTTCCTATATTCTATTTTATTCTATTCCTATATTCTGCTCTGCTATGTTCTGTTCTAATTCCTATCTTATCCCTAGAGTCTCTATTCTACTCTTTGTTCTCTTCTCCTCTTCCCCTTCCCCTCCCCCTCCCTCTTCCCTCCCCTCCACATTCTCTATTCTATTCTATTCTATTCTATTCTATTCTATTCTATTCTATTCTATTCCCTTCCCTTCCAGTCTATTCTTCTCTTCTCTTCTCCTCTCCTCTAGTCTATTCATTATTATTCTGTTCTGTTCTGTTCTGTTCTGTTCTGTTCTGTTCTGTTCCGTTCGGTTCCATTCCGTTCCGTTCCGTTCCAATCTATTCTTCTCCTCTCCTCTCCTCTCCTCTATTCATTATTATTCTATTCTTATTCTTATTCTTATTCTTATTCCTATTCTATTCTATTCTATTCTATTCTATTCTATTCTAGTCTAGTCTAGTCTAGTCTAGTCCAGTCCAGTCCAGTCCAGTCCAGTCCAGTCCAGTCTATTCCTCTCCTCTCCTCTCCTCATTATTATTCTATTCTATTCTATTCTATTCCAGTCCAGTCTATTCTTCTCCTCTCCTCTCCTCTCGCCTCGCCTCGCCTCGCCTCGTCTATTCATTATTATTCTATTCTATTCTATTCTATTCTATTCTATTCTATTCTATTCTATTCTATTTCTATTTCTATTTCTATTCCATTCCATTCCATTCTAAATGATTCATTTTTGACAAGTTTGAGTCTGTTTGATAATAAGGAAGCACCTGGTTTTATGGCTCTTCATGGGCAGCCAAGCTGAAGAAGAGGTATTTTTGCTCTCCTGCCCGAGTCTTAAATTGGCACCGAACATCTGCCAGGATTTTCCTTCGGCACCCTGGAGGCGTCTGCCACAATCTCCCAGACTGCTCATCAAACCCGTGTGCCAAGGTCAGGGAGACACAAGGTCCCACGTGAGAACGGGATCCTTTGGCTGGGCCTTCTTGGTGGTGGCTCCCTTCCCGTAGCAGAGTTGTCCCTAAAGATCCAGACCATCAAAGAACTGTACAAATGTAACTTTCTAGGGCAGATTTGAGAAGTGACTGGGGATTGCATATCCCCCAGAAAGGGTCATATATGAGTTGTCCTTTGTTTATATTAAAGTTTATCTCCTTTCCTCCCTATGGGATGGTTGCTACCCACTAAGACCGTGATGGCGAACCTATGGCACGCGTGCCACAGGTGACACGCAGAGCCATATCTGTGGACACGCGAGCGTTGCCCTAGCTCAGCTCGAGCACGCATGTGTGTGCTGGCCAGCTGATTTTTGGGCCTTTTGGGCCCACCGGAAGTTGGGAAATGGGCCATTTCCGGCCTTCAGAGGACCTCTGGGGGGAGTGGGGAAGGCTGTTTTCACCCTCCCCAGGCTCCTAGAAAGTTTCTGGAGCCTGGGAAGGGCAAAAAGCAGGCCTACCGGGCCATCGCGTGCCAAAAGCAGGGGGAGCATGGGGTGGTCACGCATGCATGCACAGGGGGGTGGGGCACATTGAATTATGGGTGTGGGCATGCACGCATGCAACCCTCTTGTGGTCTCCCCCACTTTTGGCATGCAACGGTTAGCCATCACTGGACTACGAAATCACTCTGATGGGAGGGAGGTTCAAGCTGGAATAAGAAATACAGATAGTCCCCGAGAAAGAAAGAAAGAAAGAAAGAAAGAAAGAAAGAAAGAAAGAAAGAGGGAGAGAAGGAGGGAGGGAGGGATGGAGGGATGGAGGGAGGGAGGAAGGGAGGAAGGAAGGAAGGAAGGAAGGAAGGAAGGAAGGAAGGAAGGAAGGAAGGAAACCACAAGAAAGTCCAGCTGCTTTTTGCGAAAAAAGTACTTTTGGGACAGCAGATATGTGTGGGTAAAGTTTTGCAAAGCTCATATGGTTTATTTTATTTTATTTTATTTTATTTTATTATTTTATTTTATTTTATTTTATTTTATTTTATTTTATTTTATTATTTTATTATTTTATTTTATTTTATTTTATTTTATTTTATTTTATTATTTTATTTTATTTTATTTTATTTTATTTTATTTTATTTTATTTTATTTTATTTTATTTTATTTTATTTTATCATATTTGTATACCGCCCTACTCCCGAAGGACTCAGGGCGGTGAACAGCCAAAGTAAAATACAAAGACATACAAAAGTTAAAAAACTATTAAAAACAGATTAAATAATTTAGGCTCAAAGAACAAATTAAGACATCCAATTTATCTAAAAAACATTTAAAACCCAATTTAAAAGCCAATTTAAAAGGGAGAGTTAGGCCAGACCAGCCTGTTGGAATAAAAACGTTTTTAGGGCGCGGCGGAAGATGCGTAAGTCTTGGATCCTCCGTATCTCCGGGGGGAGCTCGTTCCAGATGGCAGGTGCCCCCACAGAGAAGGCTCTCCCCCTGGGGGCCGCCAGTCGACATTGTTTGGCCGACAGCACCCTGAGGAGCCCCTCTCTGTGGGAGCGAACTGGTCGGTGAGAGGCTACTGGTGGCAGAAGGCGGTCTCATATGTACCCTGGTCCTGAGCTATGGAACGCTCTAAAGGTGGTAACCAGAACCTTGAAGCGCACCCGGAAGACCACTGGGAGCCAGTGCAGCTCGCGCAGGAGGGGGGTCACATAGGAGCGCCACATCGCTCCCTCTGTTACAGATTAACAGAGTTGGAAGGGACCTTGTAGGTCATCTAGTCCAACCCTCCACCCAAACTGGAGACCCTACACCAGTGATGGCTAACCTTTTTGCCATCACATGCCAAAAGCGGGGGGAGTGCGGGGTGTGTGTGTCGCACATGCGTGTGCCCACACCCATAATTCTATGTGCCTCGCCCCCATGCATGTGTGTACGACCCCTCCGCATTTCCCCCGCTTTTGGCACGCGATGGCACGGTGGGTCCAATAGGCCCTTTTTTCGCCCTCTCTAGGGCTCCAGAGCCTTTCTAGGAGCCTGGGGAGGACAAAATCGGCCTTCCCCCCACATACACACCCCGGAGGCCCCCTGGAGGGCAGAAATGGCCTGTTTGCTGACTTCCAGTAGGCCCAGAAGGCCCGAAAGCTGAGCTCGCGTGCCCACCAATATGGCTTCGTGTGCCACCTGTGGCATGTGTGCCATAGGTCCACCATCATGACCGTACACCATTTCTGACCGATGGCAGTCCAGTCTCTTCTTGAAAGCCTCCAGTGATGAAGCTCCCACAACTTCTGAAGGCAACTTCCGTTCCATGAGTTGATTGTTCTGATGGTGAGAAAATTTCTCCTTATTTCCAGATTGAATCTCTCCTTGATCAGTTTCCATCCATTATTCCTTGTCCAGCCTTCAGGTGCTTTGGAATATAGCTTGAGCCCCTCCTCTCTGTGGCAGCCCCTCAAATACTGGAAAATGCTATCCTGTCTCCCCTGGTCCTTCTCTTCACTACACTAGCCAGGCCCAGTTCCTGCAACCGTTCTTCATATTCTTCTTAATTCTTAATTTGATTTACATGCCGCCCTTCTCCGGAGACCCAGGGCGGCTTACAATGCGCTAAGCAATAGCCTTCATCCTTTTGTATATTTATACAAAGTCAGCTTCTCTTTCTTTCTTTCCTTCTTTCTTTCTTTTTTTCTTTCCTTCCTTCCTTCCTTCTTTCTCTTTCTCTTTCTTTTCTTTTTTTTTTTAAATTTGATTTACATGCCGCCCTTCTCCGGAGACTCAGGGCGGCTTACAATGCGCTAAGCAATAGCCTTCATACTTTTGTATATTTTATACAAAGTCAGCTTATTGCCCCCACAACTGGGTCCTCAATTTACCTACCTTAGAAAGGATGGAAGGCTGAGTCAACCTTGAGCCTGGCGAGATTCGAACCTGCAGTAATTGCAGGCAGCTGGTCTTAATAACAGGGTGCTTTAGACCACTGTACTACCAAGGCTCTTTCAATATAATTTTAGTCTCCAGTCCCATAATCATCAACCAGAAGAAGAAAGGAAATCTGGAGAGAGGAGGCAAGATGGAGACCAGAAGAACAGTCTTCCTGCATCTCAAACTCTTGAGAGCCAAGAGCTCAGCTCTGCTGGAAGAACCGGCAGACAAAGCCGGCCAGATGTTGGAAGGCTGGAGGCATCAACCCGAGAAGAAGGAAAGGAGAGAGGCTGTTTCGTTTCAAACGGAGACTCCCTGCTGGCTGACCTCGAGCGAGTCCAGACGGGCGACGGCAATTGCCAAGTCCTTTGCAAACTGCTGTTGCCAATCCAGCCTCTTTCCGTAAAGGACTTCTAAAAACACATTTTTCTCCTCCTCCAGGCCTTCCCAGATCTGGCTGGCTGCAAGAGAGCCTTCGAGGAACGAAATATTTTTCCCACCTTCCTGGGAAAACCCCCTCAAGCGAGGTCATCCACTTGGCCAAAAAGTTTGGCATCAATCTTTGGGCCAGAAATGAGTGGGCGGACGATTTTTCGGAGCTGCTCAGATCTGCGAAATCCGGGCAGCAATCCACCACTTTAGAAACACCACGAGTTGAAGACCTGAGTTGCTATTTTGCCACCAAGAAGCCCACTCCCGTTTTCAAGGAATGTCCCTCGTTCCCCCCACCCCATCCCCAAATTTTAAAAAAATCCCTGCTCAAATCAGAGTCAGATGCGATGCTTCTGAGCAAGGACAGAATGTCGGATAACAAACTTTAGCTCTTGAACCTGAGGGAAGTGTACCCCAGGGGGACAGTGCCAGGGACCTCATAGCCAGAGGTGGGTTTCACATAATTTTATCACCGGTTTGCCACGCACCGAAAATGTGAGCATGCATGCATGCGCGTGGCTTAGAAAATGTGGCTAAATAAGATGGCATAGCGCTGTGCAGGTCGCCACTATCAATTCGTCCGAACCGGCTGAATATCACACCACTGCTCATAGCACCAGAAACCTCAGGAAACAGTGCCCTTCCCCTTTAAGAAAACCAAGAAGCACCAGCTGAAAGGAAAACACAGAGCAGCCCTGCTAACAGAGCGGACAATAGAAATACTTAAGTAGAGCCATTAAAATAAGGGGAATCAGGCTAAAAATAACTCACCCGGAACTCCCCTTTTCCTCTTTCCTGGCAGAATTAACCCCCAGGATAGGCAAGACAAAGCTCCAGGAACAGGATTAACCCATTAAGGAAGGAAGGCAGGATCCAGGGCTATCACTCTAACAGTAGAGGCACACAAATAAATCCATCAAGCTGAAGCAGAAGCTTCAAAGGGGAATTAAGAATAAAAAGCTCAGAATCTCACTTCCAAGTTTGCTTGCAACCCAGGAACGCTGGAGCTGTTTCACTACCCTTCTTGCTTTCCTGAATTAAAAGGATCCCTTTTCTGGCAGCTGGCTTCCATGTCTATTTCTTCTCAGCATCGGTGACTGCTTCCCAGCTGGGACCGAACCAAACCATTTCCCCCCTTTTTCACTACAGCAAAGATTAAACCTCCTGCCGAAATGTGAAAGTTGCACAGTGTTTGTTTTTGTTCCAGTTCTTGGTCTCTCTCTCTCTCTTTGATTTTTTTCTTTTTTTAAAAATTTCTAGGCGACTTTTTTTGGCTGGTATTTTGCTTGTTTAAGTCGAAGAACCATTTTTTACAAAAAGAATACCCTCTTAATTGCAGCGCCTGCTACAAGAACGACGCAACAGTGGGTGGGTATGTCACACTTTGCACAATGGGCCTTTTTAAAAAGGGAGAAATCATTTTTTTTCCCCATCAAACATTAAACACCCCGACAGAATTGGCTTATGGGTGGAAATAAGTAAAAGCGAGCCAAGCTAAGAACAAAAGAAAGTCGTTTCTCTACCCCTCAAGGGAGCAGATTAACAAATACTTACAGCTATGACTTAATAATTCATTAAATAACAATATAATTAAAATGCAATGAAGCAATGGATTAAATAATTCATAGCGCATTAATACTTAATTTTATTTGGATTTTTTTTTTCCCCGCAGGGAGAACAGTCAACCAGTGGAACAGAAGTTGCCTTCAGAAGTTGTGGGAGCTTCATCACTGGAGGCTTTCAAGAAGAGACTGGGCTGCCATCTGTCAGAAATGGTGTAGGGTCTCCTGCTTGGTGGGGGAGGGGGTTGGACTAGATGACCTACAAGGTCCCTTCCGACTCTTGTTATTCTGTTCTGTTCTAATTGTTCTGTTCTAATTATTCTATTCCATTCCATTCCATATATATCATTGTAATAGGGAGTTATATGCAAGTTAGTTATGCGACCCCCGAGCGCAAAGAGCCTGATAGTACAGTGGACTAAAGCACTGTGATTAACATCTGCTGCTTGCAATTACTGCAAGTTCAAATCTCACCAAGCTCAAGGTTGACTCAGCCTTCCATCCTTTCAAAGGTAGGTGAAATGAGGACCCAGATTGTGGGGGGCAATAAGCTGACTTTGTATAAATATACAAAAGAATGAAGGCTATTGCTTAACGCATTGTAAGCCGCCCTGAGTCTCCGGAGAAGGGCGGCATATAAATTAAAGCAAAAAAAAAAAAAAAAGTTTAATGAGGCACTTAAATGTAAAAATTGAGAAGAACTTCATGGGATCAATAGAATAGAATAGAACAATAGAATAACAGGGTTGGAAGGGACCTTGGAGGTCTTCTAGTCCAACCCCCTGCCCAGGCAGGAAACCCTACACCACTTCAGGCAAATGGTTATCCAACCTCTTCTTAAAAACTTCCAGTGATGGAGCAGCCACAACTTCTGGAGGGCAAGTTGTTCCACTGATTAATTGTTCTCACTGTCAGGAAATTTCTCCTTAGTTCTAAGTTGCTTCTCTCCTTGATTGGTTTCCACCCATTGCTTCTTGTCCTGCCCTCAGGTGCTTTGGAGAATAGCTTGACTTCTTCTTCTTTGGGGCAGCCCCTGAGATATTGGAAGACTGCTATCTTGTCTCCCCTGGTCCTTCTCTTCATTAAACTAGACTTACCCAGTTCCTGCAACCGTTCTTCATATGTTTTAGCCTCCATTCCCCTAATCCTCTTTGTGGCTCTTCTCTGCACTCTTTCCAGAGTATCCGCATCTTTTTTTCATCATGGCGACCAAAACTGAATGCAATATTCTAAGTGTGGCCTTATTACCAAGGCTTTATAAAGCAGTATTAACACTTCACGTGATCCTGATTCTATCCCTCTGTTTATGCAGCCCAGAACTGTGTTGGCTTTTTTGGCAGCTGCTGCACACGGCTGGCTCCTATTTAAGTGATTGCCCACCAGGACTCCAAGATCTCTCTCACAGTTACTACTATTGAGCAAGGTACTGTACCACCTGTACTGTACCTGTGCATTTTGTTTTTCTTGCCTAAACAGAGAACCTTGCTTTTTTCCCCATTGAATTTCATTTTGTTAGATAGCGCCCAATGTTCAAGTCTGTCCAGATCCTTCTGTATCTTGAGCCTATCTTCCGGAGTTTCGGCTATTCCTGCCAGCTCATTGGGAGGCCTCCATAAAACATTGGCTAATCCTGTCTGGGCTTGGAAATTTTGCAGGGATGAGTTTATTTAGTCTAGGACGGAGGATGTCCCCAGGCTATAGGCTAGATTTGGAAGATGTAAATAAAACTATTCCTGAAGAAATCCATGGCAAAAAAAAAAAAAAAACATTTTGCCGCTGTTCCCCAGCCAGGCATGAACCACAAAAATGATTGGGGTGTGGGGGTGTGAAGGCTAAAACGTATGAAGAATGCAGGTGTCGGTTCTAACCGGCTTTACTACCGGTTCGCTTTGTGTGCGCGCTTCGTGCGCGATCGCCTCTTCGGTCACGCGCTTTGCGCAAGTGCGTTGCGAATCTGCCCAGCTGAGGTGCGGCAATCCGCTTTGCCGCACCTCTCAGCTGGGCTGGGCGAAAAAAGAAGAAATATAAGATCAGAATAACGCGGGGACGGGCGGGAGGGCCCAACTCCTGAAAAAAGAGAACCGGTTCGGTGACGTAATAGCATCATCGCTACCGGTTCGGCCGAACCGGGAGCAACCCACCACTGGAAGAATGGTTACAGGAACTGGGTATGTCTAGTCTAATGAAAAGAAAGATAGGGGTGATATGATAGCAGTCTTCCCATATTTGAGGGGCTCCTACAAAGATGAGGAGGTCAAGCTATTTTCCAAGGCAAGACAAGATTACAGAAGAATTGGAAGGAACTTCGTAGGTCATCTGGTCCAACCTCCCCCCACCCCACAACCCCTGGAGACCCTACCTCATTTCTGACAGACGGCAATCTGTCTCTTCTTGAAAGCTTCCAAGTGAAGCTCCCACAACCTCTGAAGAAGCAACAAATGGAAACTAACCAAGGAGAGAAGCAACCTAGAACTAAGGAGAAGTTTCCTAACAGCGAGAGCAATTAACCAGTGGAACAGCTTGCCACCAGAAGTTGTAGTTGCTCCATCCCTGGAGGCTTTCGAAAAAGGAGGATGGGCAACCATTTGTCTGAAATAGTGTAGGGCAGTGATGGTTAACCTTTTTGAGTGCCCAAAATGCACGCATGCCTGCAAATGCACGCATGTGCCCCAACCCCCAAAAAGCAATGTGAGCGCCCCCTGCACATGTGCCCCACTCCCATGCATGCATCCCCCCCACACATGCACCCCGGCCCCCCGCACTCCATTTTGGGCCTGGAAAACCTGCACAAACCTGCACCCCCACACACACACATGCGCCCCTCCCCCCACACATGCACACACCCATCCCCCACATGCACCCCACCCCCACGCATTCGTGGCAGAGATCCAAAGACCAGCTGGCTGGCAGGAGGAGCGCGCACGCACGTGTGGTGCAGCTGGTCTGGGGCAATGGCTGGCATGCCCGCAGAGGGCTCTGGGTGCTATAGGTTTACCATCACGGGTGTAGGGTCTCCTGCTCAAGCAGGGGATTGGACTAGAAGACCTCTGAGGTCTCTTCCAACTCTATTTTTCTATGTTCTATGAATTCTGGGAGTTGGTCCACCCATCTGAAAGTGGGCCAGATTGACAGACTCTGCTCTACTTTCAGCCTTGGACTCAAGGGAAGAGTTGAGACTCCCAAGTAAATGGGATGCAGATAAAGCCCCCTCAGATACCACTTGGAGGTGTTAAAAGACTTTATTGGAGTTTAGGGGCCTGCAGAAAACATGTGGCGCCTCCTTGACATGACTTCTCTCAACTAATTCACGGCAGAACGTTCCAGTTTCCTTCTTTTACGTGATTTCTTGCCAAGCTGATGTCTTGATTTGAACTCAACTCAACCCAACTCAATCCGATCCAAACTAAACCAACTCAGTTCAAAATAACTGAACACAATCCAATCCAACTCAACTCAACCTTCTGTCATGGCTGCCATTCTGCTAGCCGCACACCTCAAGCTGACAGCTTGACCTTGGCGATGGGGGTGGGGTGGGGAAAGGGAGGAAAGAATGGAATGTAGGGAGGAGTTGGAGGGTGGGGCATGAGACACACCAGCCAACCCAAGGTCAACCATCAGAATGCAGAGCTGGAGAGCCAATGAGCTGAGGGCCCATTACCCAAACAATATACAGTACGAGCATTCCAGTGGACATTAACTGATAACAGGGAGGTTGGTTGGGGAAAGGGGAAATTTAATTGTATAATTTGTGCATGAAAATGCCAGATCCAGCTTTGCTACTTCTGTAACCACTTTGGCTTTAGTAACGTATACTTTTGCTAAAACAATGAGCCAGAGGTTCTTCTTTCCTGGATGACCAAGTGGGATGGTTGACACCATCCAACCCAAACCAAATCAACTCAACCCAATCCAACCCAACCCAACCCAACCCAAATCAACTCAAATCAACCCAACCAAAATCAACTCAACCCAATCCAACCCAACCCAATCCAACCCAAATCAAATCAAATCAACCCAACCAAAATCAAATCAAATCAAGTCAACCCAACCAAAATAAAATCAACTCAAATGGACCCAACCAACATCAACTCAACTCAAATCAACCCAACCAAAATCAAATCAACTCAAATCAACCCAACCAAAATCAAATCAAATCAAGTCAACCCAACCCAACCCAACCTAACCCAACAAAACTCAATGGTGCAGTTGGTGCAGAAGGAGGCAAGCAAACGTCTCATTGCCCTACTGCCTGCCATCTTGATTGACTTCTTTGATCATCCCTTGAAGACAGCCCTGTTCACTCTTTGCCAGTGGAGTTTAGTTTCTGTAAGGGCGCCCAGCTGGAGCTGGCCCAATGTGGAGACTATTTGGGGAGGGGTGGGCAATGTCTGTGGGCTAGGGGAGGCTTTTTTTTTCCAGGGAGGAGCTCTCTTTGCCCCCTGGGCTTGAAGGAACTCATCCAAGCCAAACATGGTCGGTCCCTCCCTGGCATTTCCCCTCCAGCTCCCCTCAGTCACTGTAGCAAAAACTGGAGAAGTAAAACTTTCCACTGAGGTCAGAGGTGGTGAGAAGACCAGGAAGGGGGGGTGGGGGAGAGGAAAGGAGAGTGCGGGCCCACCCCACCCACCCACCCACCCAGTCTGGAAAAGACCCCACACCCAACTCCTTGCCTTGCGGTGCAGTCAACCTAAATGGCCTTATTAACACGGTGGCCAAAAGATTGGTTAAAATGCAGTACTGCAGGCTACTTCTGCTGACTGCCGTTTGGCAGATCGAATCTCACCAGGCTCAAGGTTGACTCAGCCTTCCGTCCTTCCGAGGTGGGTAAAATGAGGACCCAGATGGTTTGGGGGCAAGAGGCTGACTTTGTAAACTCCTTAGAGAGTGCTGTAAAAGTACTGTGAAGCGGTATATAAGTCTAAGTGCTAAGTGGGAAGGAAGAGAGGGAGGGAGGGAGGGAAGGAGGAAGGAGGGAAGGGAATAGGCTGACTGTAAAAGGCTTAGAGAGGCTAATTCTGCCAACCGTCAGCAGTTCAATCCTGACTGGCTCAAGGCT
>NC_142063.1:2681631-2716631 GCF_059756535.1 Pantherophis guttatus
ATTTCTCCCAGGACAAGAAACAACGGATGGAAACTCATCAAGGAGAGAGAAGCAACCTGGAATTAAGGAGAAACTTCCTGACGGTGAGGACAATTCACCAGTGGAACTGCTTGCCACCAGAAGTTGTAAATGCTGTAACACTGGAAATTTTTAAGAAGAGACTGGGCGACCGTTTGTTTGAAATGATATAGGGCTTCCTGCCTGAGCAGGGGTTGGACTAGAAGACCTCTGAGGTCCCTTCCAACACTGTCATTCTGATAATTAATCAGAGGCCTGCCTCCAGAAGTTGTGGATGCTTCATCACTGGAAGTTTTGAAAGAAGAGGCTGGACAGCCATTGATATAGACCAGTGATGGCTAAACTTTTTTTCCTTGGGTGCCGAAAGCGCGTCTCGCGCATGCCCACACCTACAATGCAATGCCCCCCCTGCATGCCCCGCCCCCACGCATCCACACACAACTCCCCCCCCCGCACCCCATTTTGGGCCTAGCAGGCCTCCCTGAAGCCTCCAGAGGCTGGAAACGGCCCGTCTCTGGACTTCTGGTAGGCCCGATTTTCGCCCTCCCCAGGCTCCGGAGGCTTTCCTGGAGCCTGGGGAAGGTGAAAACAGCCTCCCCCCAGCCCTCCGGAGGCTAGAAACCAGGGGTGAAGTCCAACAGGTTCTGGAGAACTGGTAGCGGAAAGTTTGAGTAGTTCAGAGAACCGGCAAATGCCACCTCTGGCTGGCCCCAGGAGTGGGGAGGGAATGGGGATTTTGCAATATCCTCCCCCCAGGAGTGGGCTGGAAATGGAGATTTTGTAGTATCCTTCCCCTGCCACACCCACTGAGCCACGTCACGCCCACCGAGCCACGCCCACAGAACCGGTAGTAAAAAAATTTGGATTTCACCACTGTTGGAAACGGCCCGTTTCTGGACTTCAGGTAGGCCCAATTTTCGCCCTCCCCAGGCTCTGGAGGCTTTCCTGAAGCCTGGGGAGGGTGAAAACAGCCTCCCCCCAGCCCTCTGGAGGCTAGAAACCAGGGGTGAAGTCCAACAGGTTCTGGAGAACTGGTAGCGGAAAGTTTGAGTAGTTCAGAGAACCAGCAAATGCCACCTCTGGCTGGCCCCAGGAGTGGGAAGGGAATGGGGATTTTGCAATATCCTCCCCCCAGGAGTGGGCTGGAAATGGAGATTTTTGCAGTATCCTTCCCCTGCCACGCCCACCGAGCCACGCCACGCCCACCGAGCCACGCCCACAGAACCAGTAGTAAAACAATTTGGATTTCACCACTGTTGGAAACAGTCCGTTTCTGGACTTCAGGTAGGCCCGATTTTCGCCCTCCCCAGGCTCCGGAGGCTTTCCTGGAGCCTGGGGAAGGTGAAAACAGCCTCCCCCCAGCCCTCTGGAGGCTAGAAACCAGGGATGAAATTCAACAGGTTCTGGAGAACTGGTAGCAGAAAGTTTGAGTAGTTCAGAGAACCGGCAAATGCCACCTCTGGCTGGCCCCAGGAGTGGGGAGGGAATGGGGATTTTGCAATATCCTCTCCCCAGGAGTGGGCTGGAAATGGAGATTTTGCAGTATCCTTCCCCTGCCACGCCCACCGAGCCACGCCACGCCCACCGAGCCACGCCCACAAAACCGGTAGTAAAAAAAAATTGGGATTTCACCACTGCTGGAAACAGTCCGTTTCTGGACTTCCGGGAGGGCTGTTTTTCGCCATCCCAGAGCCTTCGCGCGAGCCCTGCACTGATGCCAGA
Source organism: Pantherophis guttatus (assembly GCF_059756535.1). Classification (NCBI taxonomy): domain Eukaryota; kingdom Metazoa; phylum Chordata; class Lepidosauria; order Squamata; family Colubridae; genus Pantherophis; species Pantherophis guttatus. Next base: position 2,683,372 of record NC_142063.1, read on the forward strand.
GGTTTGCCATCATGGGTAGAGACTCTCCTGCTTGAGCAGGGGGTTGGACTATATGACCTCCAAGGTCCCTTCCAACTCTGTTATTTCCATAGGTCCAAGCTGACCCCCCTACTACAAGTAACATTTCCTTCTCTTCCTGAGATTAGAAAGTACTAACAGTCGATATATCACAATATTGTTATATATAACAACAATATAGTAAGAATAACAAAGAGTCGGAAGGGATACTAATGGCTCCAAGAGACCCCTAAACTTGCAGCATTCACACAACACCAAGACCCCGGGAGAGGCATTGATCTAGCAAGCTATAAACCTGGTTTGGGTACCCTTAGTTCCTCTTTAATGTGTGCATAAACAGAGTCCACGGGGGAATCCTCTGGTCTAATGCAGTGGTCCCCAACCCCCGGTCCGCGGACCGGTGCCGGGCCGTGGAGTACCTGGCACCGGGCCGCGCAGCGGCCGGGGGACAGGAACGCTGCAGCGCAAAGGCTCCTGGGCCGTGCGCAATGGGCCTGCGCAAAAGCTCCTGGGCCGTGGCCCCACCCCTGCGCGCGCTTAGCGGGCCGCGGCGATAAAAAGGTTGGGGACCACTGGTAATGCGCTGTTTTTCAAGCTGGGCCCCTTTAAGAGGGGTGGACTTCAACTCCCAGAATTCCCCAGCCAGGGAATTCTGGGAGTTGAAGTCCACACGTCTTAAAGGGGCCCAGCTTGAGAAACGTGGTTCTTGTAGTTTGTGCAGAGGCAGGAAGGGGGTTAATGCAGTCCTGCCGTGTCCTTTCAACCCCCTTGATCAAGGGGGCAGCCATGCATGGTATTTCACAAGGAGACCACCCCCCGCTTCCTTCCTTCCTTCCTTCCTTCCTTCCTTCCTTCCTTCCTTCCTTCCTTCCTTCCTTTCCTTCCTTCCTATCCTTCCTTCCTTCCTTCCTTCCTTTCTTTCCTTTCCTTCCTTCCTTCCTTCCTTCCTTCCTTCCTTTCCTTTCTTCCTTCCTTCCTTCCTTCCTTTCCTTCCTTCCTTCCTATCCTTCCTTCCTTCCTTCCTTCCTTTCTTTCCTTCCTTCCTTCCTTCCTTCCTTCCTTCCTTCCCTTCCTTCCTTCCTTCCTTCCCCTTCTCCTTCCTTCCTTCCTTCCTTCCTTCCCTTCCTTCCTTCCTTCCCTTCCTTCCTTCCTTCCTTCCTTCCCTTCCCTTCCCTTCCCTTCCTTCCTCTCCCCCTCCCCCCTCCTGTCGCTTCCAATAACATCCCCCGGGGACTCCCTGGCTGCTCCTTATCACTTTCCCAGGCCTTCTCCGTTATCCGCTTCAGGAATGCTTGGCTGTTCCTCCTTTCCCCATTTGGGTAACTGGAACATGCAGCCCTGCCTTCGGCCACTGCCGGCTGCCCTTGGACTTTCTTTAACCGGATGCCGGAAACTTAAAAGCTCTGCGGATGAAGAGGAATGAGTGCAAGCCATGCCACGCAGAATAACCTGAGGTGGAAGGGATCTCAGAGGTCCTCTGAAGAGGTTGCAGAAAAAATGCTTTTAAAAGTTTTTTTTAAAAAACCCACTCAGTCACATTACCCCCCCCCACCCACCAAGCCACGCCCACAGAACCGGTAGTAACAAATTTTACATTTCACCGCTTAATTCTCCAAAGCACCAGAGAGCAGGACAAGAAACAAGGGATGGAAACTCATCAAGGAGAGAAGCAACCTGGAATTAAGAAGAAATTCCTGAGAGTGAGGACAATTCACCAGTGGAACTGCCTGCCACCAGAAGCTGTGGGTGCTTCATCACTGGAGGTTTTCAAGAAGAGGCTCAACAGTCACTTGTTTGGCATAGTGTAAGTTCTCCTGCTTGAGCAGGGGGCTGGGCTAGAAGACCTCCGAGATCCCTTCCAGTTCTATTCTGATCGACTGATTTCCAAGTGGTTTCCCACCCAAGTTTTAAACCTCTGTTTAGGCTTGTCAAAATCAGGCAAGATCACCAGGTGAAAGTATGGCTGAATGCAACAGGTGAACGAGGTAGGCCTTTCTAAGCTTTGTTCCACCCCCATGAGGACTGGAAACTTCATTCCTATTTAAAGGTACAGATCGCCCACTTGGGTAGCCAATCCTTCTAGGATCCAGCCGTGACCTCCGCTCATGAAAAACAATCCTTATTTTAAACTGTTGTTGGAATTCGCACCCGGGGCCTCAGGAATAGCCGTTTCTGTGTATCTGTCCTCTTTTGAATCCAGACCCTCCTTGGATGAATTGAAGTCAGGGCCCAGCCAAGCTTTCCTTTTTGGGTTGATCTCTTTTGAGAGAATTCAGCCAGCAACTTATTTAATACATAAGATCTCCGACCTCCGGGTATTTCGTTGCGCACTCAAGACCCCGTTGTTCCGCCAGGCTGGGCTATCAACATAACAATTTTAAATTGGGTTTTAAATTTCCGGGGTTTTAAAATTTAGCCGAATTTATTTAATAATTTTAAACTATTTTAACTGATGTCGTTTTGTGTTTTTAATAGGCTGTACGCCGCCCTGAGTCCTTCGGGAGAAGGGCGGTATAGAAATTTATTTATTTATTTATTTATTTATTTATTTATTTATTTATTTATTTATTTATTTATTTATTTATTATTTATTTTAAAAGTTTTGAAAACTTTAGAATTGGTATTTAATATTGCATGTTTTGACAGCGGCGAGAATTGTATTTGCACAGTATCGGAGAAATGAGGAAACGCCGAGAGAAGGAGATGTAATTTTTTAAAAAAAATATTAGATTGTGCAGAAATGGATAGATTGACATTAAAGATAAGAGAGAAGGAAGGTGCAGGATACTTTCAAATACGGGATTCGTTTTATAAAGGGTTGGATAATAGAAGTAGAAATTGGGAGCTGGGAAAGCATTAATATGTAAGCAATTGAGCCAGACCGTACACAGTTCGCAAAGCACTTATAAATGTACAAATAAACTATTTTAAAAAAAACATTTTTTAAAAAAAAATAAAAGTTTTTAAAACTTTGACCACTCTGGGAACAGCGGAATCCGCCCTTGGCTGCCTCTTTGCAGGGGAGGCCCTCAGCTCCCTGCAGTGTGGGACAAGCCTCTGAACATAAGCAGAGTCCACTGCTTGGGTCCAGGGCTGGTAGGGGGGCTCTATTCCAGAACCCCCCCCCTCCCCACCAAGGAAGCGCAGGAGCTGAGAGCAGCAGAGGGGGGGGGGAAATCTCACACTGCAAGAAAGTTAAAGCCGAGGACCGCGAGAGACGAATGGCTGGAAAACTCCTTTTGCATCCTAGCTCCAGCTTTGCTGAACATCTAAGCTCTCTGGGGGTGGGGGTGGGGTTTTTTTTGGGGGGGGGGGCTTTGCTAAAGGTGGAAGAAACCCCAGCCTGGGGAGTGAAAAGAGAAGGCCAGAAGTCTCTTGGTTTAAGTAGGGTATTATGGAGAGATGGCGTTTCCCAATTTGGCCAAGCACGTCCATTAAAAGGCATTCACCATCCAGAGTTAGAATTAGAGTTAATGGTATAGTTCTGGGTTAGTCCAGTCCGCTCCCACCGAGAGGGTCTCCTCAGGGCGCCCCCGGCCAAGTTATGTCGGCTGGCGGCACCCAGGGGGAGGGCCTTCTCTGTGGGGGCACCTGCCCCTGTGGAATGAACTGCCCCCCGGAAATGCCCCCCGTAAGATCTCCGACCTCCGGGTATTTCGCTGTGCCCTCAAGACCCTGTTGTTCCGCCAGGCCGGGCTATCGATGTAATGATTTTAAATTGGATGTTTTAAATTTTTTTTGGGGGGGGGTTTAATATTGAGGTGAAATTATTTAATAATTTTAAATAATTTTAATTGTTGTTTTGTCTTTGTGCTTTTAATAGGCTGCACACCGCCCTGAGTCCTTTGGGAGAAGGGCGGTATAGAAATAAAATTATTATTATTATTATTATTATTATTATTATTATTATTATTATTATTATTATTATTATTATTAAAAGGTTTCCTTCCTCTTTCCTTCCTCCCTCCTTCCATCTCCTTCCTGCCTGCCTCCCTTCCTCCCCTCCTCTTTCCTCCCCACTTCCTTCCTTCCTTCTACCTCCCTCCTTCTCCTTCTTTCCTCCTTCCTCCCTCCTTCTTCCATCCCTTCTCCTTCCTTCCACTTTAATTCCTTCCTTCCCTCTACTTCCCTCTCCTCCTTCCTTTCTTCCTTCTTTCTTCCCTCCCTTTCTCTTTCTTTCTTTCTTCTCTCCCTCCCTCCCTTCCTTCTACTTTAATTCCTTCCTTCCTTCTACTTTAATTCCTTCCTTCCCTCTACTTCCCTCTCCCCCTTCCTTCCTTCCTCCCTCCCTCTCTTTCTCTTTCTTCCTTTCTTCTCTCCCTCCCTCCCTTCCTTCTACTTTAATTCCTTCCTTCCCTCTCTTTCTTTCTTTCTCTCCCTTCCTTCATTCTACCTCCCTCCTTCTACTTCTTTCCTCCTTCCTCCCTCCTTCTTCCATTCCTTCTCCTTCCTTCCTTCCTTCTACTTTAATTCCTTCCTTCCCTCTACTTCCCTCTCCTCCTTTCTTCCTTCTTTCTTTCTTTCCTCCCTCCCTCCCTCTCTCTTTCTTTCTTCTCTCTCTCTTTCTTCCTCTCTCCCTCTCTCCCTTCCTTCCTCCCTCCCTTCCTCTTTCTTTCTTTCTCTCTCTTTTTTTCTTCGTTCTTTCTCCCCGTCTCTCTCCTCTTTCTCTCTCTCCTTTCTTTCGTTTCTCTTTCTCTCTCTCTTTTCTCTTTCTTTCGTTTCTCTTTCTCTCTCTCTCTCCCTCCCTCCCTCCATTCCTTCTACTTTAATTCCTTCCTTCCCTCTCCGTCCTTCATTCTTTCCTCCCTCCCTCTCTTTTTCTTTCTTCTCGCTCCCTTCCTTCCTTCCTTCCTCCCTCCCTCTCTCTTTCTTCCTTTCTTTTCTCCCTCCCTCCCTTCCTTCTACTTTAATTCCTTCCTTCCTTCTCCCCCTTCCTTCCTTCCTTCCTCCTTCTCTTTTTCTTTCTTCCTTTCTTTTCTCCCTCCCTCCCTCCCTTCCTTCTACTTTAATTCCTTCCTTCCCTCTCCTTCCTTCTTTCCTCCCTCCCTCTCTTTCTCTTTCTTTCTTCTCTCTCTCCCTTCCTTCATTCTACCTCCCTCCTACTTCTTTCCTCCTTCTCCCTCCTTCTTCCATTCCTTCTCCTTCCTTCCTTCCTTCCTTCCTTCTACTTTAATTCCTTCCTTCCCTCTCCTTCCCTCTCCTTCCTTCCTTCCTTCCTCCCTCCCTTCCTCTTTCTTTCTCTCTCTGTTTTTTCTTCGTTCTTTCTCCCCCGTCTCTCTCCTCTTTCTCTCTCTCTCTTCTCTTTCTTTCGTTTGTCTTTCTCTCTCTCCCTCCCTCCCTCCCTCCATTCCTTCTACTTTAATTCCTTCCTTCCCTCTCCTTCCCTCTCCTTCCTTCCTTCCTTTCTCTCTCTCTCTTTTTCTTCTTTCTTTCTCCCCCGTCTCTCTCTCTCTCTCTTCTCCCCCCCCCCCATTCTAGCGACATGCAGATGCTAATCCTGGCCACCAATAGGTCCCTTGTAGGGGACCCGCAGTCGCTTTGTGCGCCCCCCGCCCCCCGCCCCCCCCCCCCAGCCTCCAACTTTTCTCGATCTTTGCCGCCCCCGTCCCGGACGGGCAGGCAACCCCCCCCTCTCCCCCGCCCAGAGCATCCCCGAGGGGACCCGGGACGGCGGCAGATCGGAGAAGCGGCCACCCTCGCCGGAGGGAGCGGAGGGAAACCCCCCGGGACCCCCACCCAGGCTTTCTGGGAGCGGGGCGGGTGGAGGAGGGTCTCCCTTTCTCACAGCCCTCGGGAAAGCCCCTCCTGGGCGCCCCCAAGTTACAACCGGCCGACCGTCCCGCGGACCGGGGGTCGGGGGGTTGGCTCAGGACCCAAGTGGGGCGGGGGGCGAGCGAAAGCGACCACCCGACGGGGAACAAAGGGGCCAGGCTTCCGTCGAGGAAACCGACGGCCACAAAGGCCGGGAAGCCCCCTCCCCAGCCCGACCCAGCCAGCCCAATGAATGGGTGGCCCCGGGGCGCCCCGTCTCCATCTCCTTCCCGCGCCCGCGGGGCAGGGTCTCCGGCGGGGACACTCGGCCCCTTGTTCGGGGAAAGAAAGCGGGGAGGGGGAAGAGCCGACCGGCGGCGGGAGCTCGGAAGAAGGGGAGAAGCCTCTGCCTTATGTTGGGGAGCCCCCCCCCTCCATCCTGGACCCCTTCCTTCCACCTCCCCCCCCTCCCCAAGGCCGCGGACAGAGCAGAGGACAGGAGGGATCCCCCGGAGGGATGGAGGCGAGGAGAGGGAATCCCCCCACTCCGCGCGTGTCAGAACTGAACAAAGAAAGTTAGGGGACGGAAGGGAGGGGGCAGAGGGAAAGGGAGAGAGCGAGAAAATGAGAGAAAGAGAGAGAAAGAGAATGAGACAATGAGAGAGAGAGAGAGAGAAAGAAAATGAGAGAGAAAGAAAAAGAAAGAGAGAGAGGGGGGAAAGAGAGAGAAAGAGAGGGGGGAAGAGAGAGAGAGAAAGGGGAAGAGAGAGAGAGGGAAAGAGAAAGAGAGAGGGAAAGAGAGAGGGAGGGAAAGAGAGAGAGAAAGAGCGGGAAAGAGAGAGAAAGGGAAAGAGAGAGGGAAAGAGAAAGAGAGGGAAAGAGAAAGAGGGAAAGAGACAGAAAGAGAGGGGGAAAGAGAAAGAGAGGGAAAGAGACAGAAAGAGGGAAAGACAGAGAGAAAGAAAAAGATGGAAAGAGAGAGGGAAAGAGAGAGAAAGGGAAAGAGAGAGAAAGGGGAAGAGAGAGAGAGGGAAAGAGAAAGAGAGAGGGGGGAAAGAAAGAGAGGGAAAGAGAAAGAGAGAGAGAAAGAGAGGGAAAGAGAGAGAAAGGGACAGAGAGAGAGAGGGAAAGAGAGAAAGGGAAAGAGAAGGGGAAAGAGAAAAAGAGGGAAAGAGAGACAGAAAGAAGGAAAGAGAGAGAGAAAGAGAGGAAAAGAGAGAAAGGGACAGAGAGAGAGAGGGAAAGAGAGGGAAAGAGAAAGGGAAAGAGAGGGGGAAAGAGAAAAAGAGGGAAAGAGAGACAGAAAGAGGGAAAGAGAGAGAGAAAGAGGGAAAGAGAGACAGAAAGAGGGAAAGAGAGAAAGAGAGGGAAACATAGAAAGAGAGAAAGGGAAAGAGAGAAAAAGAGGGAAAGAGAAAGAGAGAGAGGAAGAGGGGGAAAGAGAGAAAAAGGGAAAGAGAGAGAGAAAGAGGGAAAGAGAGAGAGAAAGAGAAAGAGAGGGAAAGAGAGGGGGAAAGAGAAAAAGAGGGAAAGAGAGACAGAAAGAGGGGAAGAGAGAAAGAGAAAGAGAGGGAAAGAGAGAGAGAGAGAGATGTAAGCCCCCCTCCTCCAAGACGAGAAAAACAGACCCGCGCGCCCCCTGCCCAAAGCCCCGGGGCTGGGGAAGGGTCTCCACTGGCGCCGCGGGCAAGGAAGCTACCTCGGGCGGTGGAATCCCGGGCTGAGTCGGGGGTCTTCTTTTGTTCGGGAGCGCCGAGCCAGCCGGGCGGGAGAAAAAGAAGTTAAGAGAGGGAGAAGGTACTCCCTCGTCCACTGGGGCAGGGGGAGGGTCTTGCAGCTGAGGAAGGGGTGCTGGGGGGGGGAGGAAGGAAAAGGAGCAGCTGCATTCTTCAGCCAAAAGTTTTTAAGGGGAGAGAAAGGGGGGTGGGTGGGTTTTTTTTGAACCGAGGCATCGGAGCCTGGACTCCTTCCTTCTTTCCTCACGGCCCTTTCGGGGGTCTCCATCCAAGTCATCCGCTTGCTGTGCCCCCCACTCGCCCCCACCCACCCACCCACCGCAGCCCTCCGCGGTGGGTGGCAGCAGTGGGCACAAAAGGGGAAATTAATAACACGACTTGTGGACTTCAAAAGGCAACACAGACACACACACACACCAGGCGCCTTGCTGAGACGAGGGGGAGGGGATTTTTTTGGGGGGGGGGGGCTCCGGCAGGACTGGCAGGAAGAGAGATCAAAGGGTGCAGGTCAGGAGGGATTGAAGACCCCCCCACCCTCACCCCCCCCACGCAGAGACCTCTCTTTGCCAATGGGGGTGGGTGGGTGGGTGGGTGGGTGCTTGGGGAGGGGGTCCTAAAAGAAAACCAGGTGGGCCTTCCAGCCTCACAGGGTTCTTCAGCGGACAGACGGCGGCGTTCTGTGAAAACCCAAAGCTGATCAGCCGTGGAGACGATGAGTCCCCCGTAAAACACAAACCGGATCCTTAAAAGGGATCCCTTCGTGCAGGGTTCCAGCCTCGCTCTCTTGCTGGCCTGACTGGGACTCGGTTTCCCTCCTCCAAAGTTTAGATGACCGGGGGGGGGGGGAGTATTTGGGGGACCTCCCCTCCCTCTTTGTCGTGAGAGGCTGGTGGTGCAGTGTCGCCGAGCCCCTTTAACGCAGCTCCGGCTGTCCTTGCGCAGAGACAGGCGATAATCTTCTGGCCTAAGAAACCTCTCGGTTAGACTACCGCAATGCATTGTCTGTGGGACAGCCCTTGGAGGCGGTTGGGAAACTTCCAGGGTGTGTGTTTGTGTGTGTGTGTGTACAAATTTTCTGTCAAGGGATTTGGCTGTGAGAATGGAAGGGAAGGGAATGGAACGGAACAGAAAGAAACAGAATGGGATGGAACGGAACGGAACAGAACAGAACAAAACAAAACAAAACAAACAAAGCAAACAAAACAAACAAAACAAACAAAACAAACAAAACAAACAAAACAAAACAGAATACAGCAGAACAGAACAAAACAGAACAAAACAAAATGGAACAGAACAGAACGGAACAGAACAGAACAAAACAGAACGGAATAGAGCAGAACAGAACAAAACAGAACAAAACAAAATGGAACAAAACAAAATGGAACGGAAAAGAGCGAAACAGAACAAAACAGAATAGAGCAGAGCAGAGCAGAGCAGAACAGAATAGAGCAGAACAGAACAGAACAAAACAAAACAAAACAAAACATGGAACAGAGCAGAACGGAACAGAATGGCATTTGAAAGAATGGAACAGAATAGGGTGGAATCTCTTCCTGCAACCCCAAAGGACATAGAGGGACCCCACAGAGGAGGCCAGGAAGCCAAGATGGCAGCTGTGAGGGGGGAGGGGTGTTAATGAAGCCCCCCCTCTTCTTGACAGGCGGAAAGGGTCACCTGAAGGTCAGTTGGAGATGGACATCCTCAGGCTGCCCCTCCCAAGGTCTCCATGGCTGCAGGTCCCTCCCTCCCCCCCCCTCATGGGCCCAGGGAAATGCAGGATAGTTTTCTCGCACGGGGAAGAGGGCTGGACTAGATGACCGTGGAGGCCCCTTCCCACCATACGATCCCACGAATGAAGGAAAGCATTCTTACCTCTTTATAAAGCCTTAGGAAGGTCGTGCTTGGTCACCACCTTACAAAAAAAAAGAGGTTGAGACTTTGGAAAAAGTGCAGAGAAGAGAAACTAAGAGGATCAAAGGCCCCTGGAGACTAAAATATGAAAAATACGCAGGAATTGGGTCTGGCCAGCCTAGAGAAAAGAAGAATTAGGGGGGACATGATAGCAGCATTCCAGTATTTGAGGGGCTGCCCCAAAGAGTTGGGGGTCAACTGATTCTCCAAAGCCCCTGAAGGCAGGACCAGAAGCAACGGATGGAAACGAATCAAGGAGAGAAGCAACCCGGAATTAAGGAGAAACTTCCTAACCAGTGGTGGGTTCCTCCCGGTTCGGCCGAGCCGGTAGCGGTGACGATATGACGTCACCAAGCCAGTTCTCCCCCCCCGCACGTTATTCTTACCTTTTATTTGGTCCCACCCCCAATCTATTGCTGCCTTCTGAGTCCCAGCTGATGACTAGAGGGAAATAAACTCTTGGGGGGGGGCTTCAAAGGGCCGCCCTACAGCTGATCAGTGTTAAAAGCAAACAAATGAGTCGGGTCGTAAGTGCGAGGACTGGTCGTAAGTGCGAGGACCTTCCAGAAATGACCCTAACCGGCTAGCCACGCCCACCTAGTCACATGACCTCCAAGCCACACCCACAAAATAAGCCACGCCCACAGAACCGGTAGTAAAAAAAATTAGAACCCACCCCTGTTCCTAACAGTGAGGACCATTAATCAGTGGGACTACCTGCCACCAGAAGTTGTGAGTGTTCCATCACTGGAGGTTTTCCAGAAGAGACTGGACAGCCACGTATCTGAAATGGGATAGAGTTTCCTGCCTAAGCAGTGGGTTGGACTAGATGATCTACGAGATCCCTTCCAAGTCTGTTATCCCGTTCTTCAAGAATTAAATTGGAAGAGACCAGATGGCCACCTCTCTGACATGATCTAGGGCAGTGATGGCGAGACTTTTTGCCGTCGTGTGCCAAAAGTGGGGGGTCGCGCAGGGGGGGGTTGCACACACGTGTCCACACCCATAATTCAATGCGCCCAGCCCCCCAGCGCATGCTCGTGGGACCCCCTCACACTCCCCCCACTTTTGACACACGATGGCCCAGTGGGCCCAGTAAGCCTGTTTTTTCGCCCTCCCCAGGCTCCAGGGGCTTTCTTGGAGCCTGGGGAGGGCGATAACGGCCTTCGCCAGCCATCTGGAGGCCAGAAACGGCCCATTTCCTGACTTCCAGTGAGCCCAGAAGGCCCAAAAATCATTTGGCCGGCGCGCCTCCGTGCGCGATGGAGCTAAGCTAGGGCCTACGCTCACATGCCCACAGATATGGTTCCACGTGCCACCTATGGCACGTGTGCCATAGGTTCGCCATGCGGGGTCTACGGTCTACTTCTTGAGCAGGGGGTTGGACTAGAAGACCTCTGAGGTCCCTTCCGGCGCTATTCTGATCGGATCGTGTCTTTTCTCTGGAGGGCCTCGCGGAGGTTTTTCACGGTTGGGGGGAATGCAGGAGTCTTGCAAACATTTTAATCTCAATCTGGGTGGGCTTCGGTTGTTATATTCCCACCCCAAATAATTTTTTGGTGTATGTGGATAGAGGCGAGATTAGATCGATAAATAAATAGAGAGATGGAGGAGGTTTATAACCGGCCGTGTTTGCCACCCAGAAATGTGGATTCGTTTCCTGGAAAAATAAATGAAAGTTCTTAGCTGATCCCCAGGCGCTCTAGAGCCAAGAATCTTCCCAAAATATCAAGGATTTTATCCTATAACTATTGTATTTTACTCTACTCTCATTTTAAATTGTTTCTTTGGAATTTTATTGATAATATATGATTAGCATAATGAATGAACCCGTACATTGATATAGCCTATATAGGCTAATCAATCTATCTATCTACAGTATCATCTGTCTATTATCCATCTGTTTATCATCTGTCTGTCTGTGTTTGACTGTCTATCCATCTATCATGTATCTATCTATCTATCTATCTATCTATCTATCTATCTATCTACCTATCTATCTATCTATCTATTATCCATCTATCATCTGTCTGTCTGTGTTTGTCTGTCTATCCATCTATCATCTATCTATCTATCTATCTATCTATCTATCTATCTATCTATCTATCTATCTATCTATCTACCTACCTACCTACCTATCTATCTATTATCCATCTATCATCTGTCTGTCTGTCTGTGTTTGTCTGTCTATCCATCTATCTATCATCTATTATCTGTCTGTCTGTCTGTCTGTTTTTGCTTGTCTATCTACTATCATCTATCTCTATCTATCTATCTATCTATCTATCTATCTATCTATCTATCTACCTACCTATCTATTATCCATCTATCATCTGTCTGTCTGTCTGTGTTTGTCTGTCTATCCATCTATCTATCATCTATTATCTGTCTGTCTGTCTGTCTGTTTTTGCTTGTCTATCTACTATCATCTATCTCTATCTATCTATCTATCTATCTATCTATCTATCTATCTATCTATCTATCTATCATCTATTATCCATCTATCATTTGTCTGTCTGTCTGTGTTTGCTTGTGTCTATTTACTAACATCTATCTCTATCTATCTATCTATCTATCTATCTATCTATCTATCTATCTATCTATCTATCATCTATCTATCTATCTATCTATCTATCTATTATCCATCTATCATCTGTCTGTCTGTGTTTGTCTGTCTATCCATCTATCATGTATCTATCTATCTATCTATCTATCTATCTATCTATCTATCTATCTATTATCCATCTATCATCTGTCTGTCTGTCTGTGTTTGTCTGTCTATCCATCTATCTATCATCTATTATCTGTCTGTCTGTCTGTCTGTCTGTTTTTGCTTGTCTATCTACTATCATCTCTATCTATCTATCTATCTATCTATCTATCTATCTATCTATCTATCTATCATCTATTATCCATCTATCATTTGTCTGTCTGTCTGTTTGCTTGTCTGTCTATTTACTATCATCTATCTCTATCTATCTATCTATCTATCTATCTATCTATCTATCTATCTATCTATCTATCTATCATCTATTATCCATCTATCACTGTCTGTCTGTCTGTCTATCCATCTATCTATCATCTACTATCTGTCTGTCTGTCTCTCTGTCTGTCTGTCTGTGTCTGTCTGTCTGTCTATCTCCTATCAAGGAAGGAGATGGAGGGAGATGAAGTGAGAAGGGAAGGAAGGTGGTAGGGAGAGGAAAGGAAGGAAGGAGATAGGGAGAGGAAGGGAAAGAGGAAGAAGAAGGAAGGAGATAGGGAGAGGAAAGGAAGGAAGGAAGAGAGAAAGTAGGAGGGAGGGAGGAAGGAAGGAAGGAAGAGAGAAAGTAGGAGGAAGGGAGGAAGGAAGGAAGGAAGGAAGAGAGAAAGGAGGGAGTGAGGGAGGAAGGAAGGAAGGGAAAAAAGGAGGAAGGAAGGCGTGAAGGAAAGAAGGAAGAAGGAAGGAAACATCTAGGAGCCTGGGAATGAATCAGAATCATCTTTCTTCATTTTGGGAAACGGTCCCGCAGACTTTGCTTGGGTGGCTTTTGCGATGGTGTCTGAGGAGCCCTTCCTGGGAAGATTTCTCTGAGCAGCTGTCCCACCACGGGATGGAAGGAGGACCCCTCCTCCCCCACCCCTCCCATTCCTTTGGCCTTCCAGGAATCTGAAGGGAAGGGAAGCCGCAGGGAAAGGGGCTCCAGCTGGGCATGGCTGGGATTGCGCGGGAAAGGCCGTGGCTCGCAAGCAGCCCCCCCCTCCAAAACCCCATCTTCTGGGGGGGGTCACTTTCCCCTTCATCTCAGGAGCCCCCCCCCTTTCCTCCTTCTCTGTCTTTAGATTGGCGGGAGCTGCAAATCCAGTCTGGAGCCAGGCCAAGGGGGAGGGAGGGAATTCCCAGGGAGGAAAAACAGACCAAACCCACCAACTAACCAGGGACTTTAGAAGAGGCACATTAAATACAGAGAGTCCTCGACGTAGGACCACCATGGAGCCCGACATTTCTGTCACTGAGTGAGACATTTGTTCAGAGAGTTTTGCCCCATTTTGATGACCTTTCATGTGGCAGGGTGAACCCCGTTGTTACGCGGATCTGGCTTTCCCCCTGGACTTCGCTTGTCAGAAGGTCGCAGAAGGAAGAGAAGAGAAGAGAATATAGGAAGGGAAGGGAAGGTCACAGAAGGAAGAGAAGAGAAGAGAAGAGAAGAGAAGAGAAGAGAAGAGAAGAGAAGAGAAGAGAATATAGGAAGGGAAGGGAAGGTCACAGAAGGAAGAGAAGAGAAGAGAAGAGAATATGGGAAGGGAAGGGAAGGGAAGGGAAGGGAAGGGAAGGGAAGAGAAGAGAATATAGGAAGGGAAGGGAAGGTCACAGAAGGAAGAGAAGAGAAGAGAAGAGAAGAGAAGAGAAGAGAAGAGAAGAGAAGAGAAGAGAAGAGAAGAGAAGAGAAAAGAAGAGAAGAGAAGAGAAGAGAAGAGAATATAGGAAGGGAAGGGAAGGTCACAGAAGGAAGAGAAGAGAAGAGAATATAGGAAGGGAAGGGAAGGGAAGGGAAGGGAAGGGAAGGGAAGGGAAGAGAAGAGAAGAGAAGAGAAGAGAAGAGAAGAGAAGAGAAGAGAAGAGAAGAGAAGAGAAGAGAAGAGAAGAGAAGAGAAGATAGGAAGGGAAGGGAAGGTCACAGAAGGAAGAGAAGAGAAGAGAAGAGAAGAGAAGAGAAGAGAAGAGAAGAGAAGAGAAGAGAAGAGAAGAGAAGAGAAGAGAAGAGAATATAGGAAGGGAAGGGAAGGGAAGAGAATAATGGAATGGAATGGAATGGAATAGAATAGAATAGAATAGAATAGAATAGAATAGAATAGAATAGAATAGGGAGTAGAGTAGAGTAGAGTAGAGTAGAGTAGAGTAGAGTAGAATAGAATAGAATAGAATAGAATAGAATAGAATAGAATAGAATAGAATAGAATAGGAGAGGAGAGGAGAGGAGAGGAGAGGAGAGCTTGAAGGGACCTTGGAGGTCTTCTAGTCCAACCCCCTGCTCAGGCAGGAAACCCTATACCACTTCAGACAAATGGTTATCTAATCTCTTCTTAAAATCCTCCAGTGTTGGAGCATTCACAACTTCTGGAGGAAAATCAGTCCACTAATTGTTCTCACTGTCAGGAAAGGGGATCACATGACCCTGGGACATGGCAACTGTCGTAAATACAAGTCAGTGGCCAAGCATCTGAAAGGAAGGGGGAAGGGAGGAAGGAAGGAGGGAAGGAAGGAAGGAAAAGACCTAGACCTTAGCAAAATTAACAGGAAGTAGAGCCATCCATGGGGGTGGGTCAAAATGTCAAGATGGCAGCTGCAACCCAAGCCATTGAAACCCCCCTCCCTCCCTCCCATTCCTTTCCATGCGGCGCAGGGTCTCTGCCTTCTCCCGAGGGACTCCCAGCTCATTTCTTCACCCTTCACGGAGGCTCCCCCCCCCACTCTCCGAGCAATGTGTCCAGAGCAATTGCTGGCTTCCCTGCGGAGGTCCAAGGAGGCTGCAGCTCACAAGAGCCCTCGATTGTGTCACAAGAGATTGGGGGGTGCTTCCCACATGCCGTGCCCATTTTTTTTTTAATTTGATTTATATGCCGCCCTTCTCCGGAGACTCAGGGGGGCTTACAGTGCGTTAAGCAATAGCCTTCATCCTTTTGTATATTTATACAAAGTCAGCTTATTGCCCCCACAAACCGGGTCCTCAATTTACCCACCTTAGAAAGGATGGAAGGCTGAGTCGACCTTGAGCCTGGTGAGAATTGAACTCGCAGTAATTGCAGGCAGCTGGATGTTAAATGCTGCCTTAGTAGGAGGCATTAGCCTCCTACGCCACTCAGGCTCCTCCTTTGGAGCCGAACACGACACAAAGACCCTTCTCCACCCACCCCCACCCCACCCTGCACACGAAACCTTCCCTGAAGCCTCTCTTCTCCTGAAAGGAAATCTCAGAAACCCACTTCCATCGTCTGATAGAGAGAGAAAGAAAGAAAGAAAGAAAGAAAGAAAGAAAGAAAGAAAGAAAGAAAGAAAGAAAGAAAGAAAGAAAGAAAGAGAGAAAGAGGGAGGTGGAAAGAGAGAGAGAAAGAAAGAGAGAGAGAGAAAGAAAGAAAGAGACAGAGAGAGAGAAAGAAGAAAGAAAAAGAGAAAAAGTGAAAGAAAGAAAGAGAAAGGAAGAAAGAAAGAGAAAGAGAAGAGAAGAGAAAGAAAGAAAAAGAGAGAAAGAGAGAAAGAAAGAGAGAGAAAGAGGGAGGGGGAAAGAAAGAAAGAGAAAGAGAGAAAAAAAGAAAGAGAAAGGGAGGGGGAGAGAAAGAAAGAAAAAGAAAGAGAGAGAAGAGAAAGAAGAAAGAGAAAGAAAGAAAGAAAGAGAAAGGAAGAAAAAGAAAAAGAGAGAAGAGAAAGAAGAAAGAGAAAGAGAAAGAGAAAGAAAGGAAGAGAAAGAGAGAAGAGAGAAGAGAAAGAAAGAAAGAAAAAGAGAAAGAAAGAGAGAAAGAGGGAGGGGGAAAGAAAGAAAGAGAAAGAGAGAAAGAAAGAGAGGGAAAGAGGGAGGGGGAAAGAAAGGAAGAAAGAGAAAGAAAGAAAAAGAAAAAGAGAGAAGAGAAAGAAGAAAGAGAAAGAGAAAGAAAGAAAGAAAGAGAAAGAAGATAAAGAAAGAGAGAGAAAGAAAGACAGAAAGAAAGAAAGAAAGAAAAAGAGGCAAGTGATTTATTTATTCATTGATTTGCAGGCGAGCAGAAAAGAATTAAGTTCACACACCCCTTTTGCCTTGCCTAACTTTCCCCCCAAACTCTGGGTTCAAATTGGCCGCATTTCATCAAACTCCAGCAATACATGATTACGAAGGGATTACACAAATCCACAGAGGTGGGATTAAAAGACACACACACACACACACACACACACACAATCGGGCTCAGTCAGAGAAGCTTTGGATCACACGGTTTGGATTCAGCCTTCCTGAGCGAGCAGCCTCGAGAGAGGTTGGACTGCGCCTCCCATAATTCCCAGCCAGGCTGGGGCTCCCCCTGGCTCGTTTGTGACCTGTTGCATCCTGGGTTATCTCAGGGTCTTAGTAAGGCTCAATCTCAGCCTCCATTTCTGGGAATTACACGGATGGCAGGGCATTTTCAAGTCTTAAAAGCATGCAAGCAAGCAAAAATGCAGACGGGTGATCCTCGACCCCAGTTGAGCCCCGATTTTCCGTTGCTAAGCGAGACAGTCGTTAAGTGAGTTTTGCCACCATTGGGCCACCTGTCTTGCCAGGGTCATTCGGTGAACCCCTGCAAGTTGTTGAGTTGCTGGCAATGTTGTTAAATGGTTCCATTGACGTGGCTTGTCAGAAAGTCGCAAAAAGGGATCACGTGATCCCAGGATATGGCAACCGTCATAAAACCGAGTCAGCTGCTAAGCGTCTGAATTTGAACTGAAGTCATCTTCCGCAAGGATTAAAACTTGTTTCTTTTTTTTTAAAACAGAGAAAAGTCGATGGGATGATCAGAAATTGGAAAAACAAATTTTACTTCTTCCTCCAATAAATGTCTGGGTTATAATTTACTCAATTTATTTTATTCATTGATTAAATTATTCATTGAACTTCAATCGGCCAATTGTCGAAGCGCTTGGGGCACTTGGTGATAAAATACACACTCACAGCCACATGTGAATAAGCACTAGCCCTTAAGACTTATTTTCTATTTATAAAATGTTTTATAGGTAGCATTTACCTCTGGCAAGATTGGCCAAGTTGTCTCCAAACAATCCACCACGCTGTTGGAAATGTAATCATTCACAAGGGACATACTACCACATGTGGTGGATGTTGTGGCTCCGTTGCCTGAGCCTGGGCTATCGACAGATGCAGACTCTGAGAGTGAGGGAGAGGAGTTGGCAAGGCCTCCCTCTCCAGGACCCTCCACTCTGGCAATGCCTCCGGAGGACATCGAAGGCCAAGAGATAGGCCCAGAGCCAAGCACGTCCCCGCAGCCACAGGTGGACAGCGATGAAGAAGATAAGTGCTGGCTGGATCCTCGACAGCGGCGCAGGGAGAAGCGTGCGCAGCAGAGGGGAAGGCGTGCCAGAGATTAGCTGAGTCACTGGACCACACCCCACAGAGTATAAATGTGGGTGTGGTGGCCGGTTCAGTTTGTGATGAGCAAAAACTGGAAATACTCCAAGATCTCTGCGTTACTGGACTTCTGCCTGCCTTGTCGGACTGCATTTGGATTAATCCTTGTATTGTTGACACTCTGCCTGTTTTATCGGAATGCTGGCAGTCTAATCTTTGTTTTGTGTGAGTAAAGTCTGAATTGGCAGCTAGACACTGGGTTGCTGCCAGCTTTATCTTCAAAGAGTTTTGTCGTGTGGCTTATTAACTCCGGGCCGTCTGTGGGGGTGCGTGTGGGGTACAGGGACAGAACAGTGGACATGTCCCAAAGCAAGAGAATATTGGCTTAAAATTAAAAAATGGTTGGAGGAAATGACTGGGGAAAAAAAATCGATGTGAATCCTGAATTATTTTTGTTAGCGATTATAAAAGAAAAAAAATGACTAAAGAAATTCAATACTTATTTTATTATTATTTATTTATTAGTTCAATTTTGACATCTATTATTAGTTTCAGTTCTGACATCTGTCAGAAATGGGGTAGGTAGGGTCTCCTGTTTGGCTGGGGGTGGGGGTTGGACTAGATGACCTATAAGGTCCCTTCTGGCTCTTTTTATTCTGTTCTGTTCTCCCTCTCCTGCTTCTTCAAAGTCCAACTTGACTTTGAGGGTCAGAGGGTCCCTTCCCTTCCCTCTGACCCTTCCATAGAGGGTCAGAGATAATTTATTTATTTATTTATTATTCGAATTTCTATACCGCCCTTCTCCTTTCGGACTCAGGGCGGTGAACAGCCGAAATAAAACATTTATACATAAAGTACGATTAAAAATAGATTTAAAATAATTAAATTTGGCCCATAGTTTAAAATTTATCAATTTAAAATCCATATCAAAATTTAAAACCAACCATAAAATCATAAAATCAAGAGAGACCGGCTAACTGAAAGAGATGAGTTTTTAGGGCCCGACGAAAAGTCCGGAGGTCGGAGATCACTCGTATCTCTGGGGGTAGATTGTTCCAGAGGATAGGTGCCACCACAGAGAAGACTCTCCTCCTGGGGGTCGTCAGCCGGCATTGTCTGGCCGACGGCACCCTGAGGAGGCCCTCTCGGTGGGAGGCTATTGGTGGCAGAAGGCGGTCCCGTAAGTACCCTGGCCCTAAGCCATGGAGCGCTTTAAAGGTGATCACCAACATCTTGAAGCGCACCGGAAGTCCACCGGAAGCCAATGCAGCTTGCGCAGGAGAGGAGTCACATGGGAGCGCCCCTTGGCTTGCAGAATTCCGATCTTTCTTAGATAGACACACCAGACCTGGGATCTGAACCTCTTTTCCAAGACTTTCAGGGTCGCACTTAGCCAATTGTGGCTCTGCAGCGTTATTTTGTGATATTTTTTTGGGACTGTTGGTGATGGAAGACCTTGGAAAGGCAGGTCCAGCTTTCTCATTTGAGAGCCTGCCCTGCCCTCTAGTGGCCGGATCGGGGAGCGCCTTAAAACCCACAGACAGCTCCTTCATCAACTCCTTCATTCTATCTTTTCCTCCGTTTAAATTTCCCATAATTATCTGGTTTGGAATCCCTCCGGGGCACTGTGGGATATTTCAATGCTGGCTGATCCAGGCCTGGCTTCAAGAAGTTTCTCGTGTTCTCCTGCCCCGTAGACTCTTGCTCGCCCTCTACTTCATACCAAAAGCTGACGGAGAGCAAAGGATGCTCCAGTTGTCAAAAAATCACGTAGATTTTTAAATTCAGATTGCAAAATTTGCATCTCTTTCTCCTCTTACATCTTCTCTTTTTTCTATCTCCCTCTTTTCCTTCTTCTCCTCCATCTCCTCCTTCTCCTTCCTCTCCCTTCTTTCTCCTTCTTCTCCATCTTCCCCTCCATCTTCCCCTTCTTCTCCATTTTCTTTCCTTCTTCTCCATCTTCTCCTCCTCCTCCATCTTCTCCCTCTCCCTTCTTTCTCCTTCTTCTCCATCTTTTCCTTCTTCTCCATTTTCTCTTTCCTTCTTCTCTATCTTCTCTTTCTCCTTCTTCTGTATCTTCTCCTTCTTCCCTTCATCTTCCCCTCCATCTTCTTCATCCTCTCCTTCTTCTTCCTTCGCTTCATCTCCTCCTCCATCTCCTCCTTTCCATCTTCTTCATCTTCCCTTCCATCTTCTCCTTCTCCTTCTCCATCTTCTCCTTCTCCTTCTCCATCTTCTTCTCCTCCTTCTCTCCCCCTTCCCCATTTTCTTTGCCTTCGTTCTATTCCCACAGCCACCATCTTGGGAAGTGAGCGAGTTTGAGAATTTAGGATTCTTGGAGGCTCAATCGATCCTTTCTGAATGTTAGGGAGAACATCTTCTTAGCGGTAACAACAGCTGCACAGCTGTGATGGAATTACAGACTCAACCAAGCAATGGGTCCCTCTTCACTGGTTTTCTACAAACAAGGTGCCTTTAATTTAGATTCCTGTCTTGAGCATGGGGTTGGACTGGATGGCCTCACGGAACCCTTCCAACTCCAGGATGCGGAGAAGGCTTGAGCTCAATTTGTCCTGGGCTGATAAGACCTGCACTTTGAAGAAGACCTAAACCAGTTTTGGGCACTGTGATATAAAAAAGATGTTGAGACTCTAAAAAGGGAGCACGGAAGAGCAATCAAGATGATGAGGGGACTGAGTAGAGTAGAGTAGAGTAGAGTAGAATAGAATTAAGAATGAATAGAATAGAATAGAATAGAATAAGAATGAATAGAATAGAATTACGAATGAATAGAATATGAATAGAATAGAATAGAATAGAATTAAGGATGTATAGAATAGAATAGAATAGAATAGAATTAAGAATGAATAGAATAGAATAGAATAGAATAGAATAGAATAGAATAAAGAATGAATAGAATAGAATAGAATAGAATAGAATAGAATAGAATAGAATAGAATAGAATAGAATAGAATAGAATAAGGAGTAGAGTAAAATAGAATAGAATAGAATTAAGAATGAATAGAATAGAATAGAATTAAGAATGAATAGAATAGAATAAGAATGAATAGAATAGAATAGAATAAGAATGAATAGAATAGAATAGAATTAAGAATGAATAGAATATGAATAGAATAGAATAAAGAATGAATAGAATAGAATAGAATGAATAGAATAGAATTAAGAATGAATAAAATAGAATAGAATTAAGAATGAATAGAATAGAATAGAGTAGAATAGAGTAGAATAAGGAGTAGAGTAGAGTAGAGTAGAATAGAATAGAATTAAGAATGAATAGAATAGAATAGAATAAGAATGAATAGAATAGAATAGAATTAAGAATGAATAGAATAGAATAGAATAGAATTAAGAATGAATACAATAGAATAGAATAAAGAATGAATAGAATAGAATAGAATTAAGAATGAATAGAATAGAATAGAATAGAATGAATAGAATAGAATAGAATTAAGAATGAATAGAATAGAATAAAATAGAATTAAGAATGAATAGAATAGAGTAGAATAGAATAGAATAGAGTAGAATAAGGAGTAGAGTAGAGTAGAGTAGAGTAGAATAGAATAGAATAGAATAGAATAGAATAGAATTAAGAATGAATAGAATAGAATAGAATAGAATAGAATAGAATAGAATAGAATAGAATAGAATTCTTTATTCTAAAATAAAGTGTGATTGGACACACAAGGAATTTGTCTTTGGGGCATACGATCTCAGCGTACATAAAAGAAAAGATCCATTCGTCAAGAATCATAAGGTGCAACCCTTAGTGATAGTCATAGGGTACAAATAAGCAATCAGGAACAATATCAATATAAAACCTAAGGATACCAGCCACAAGGTTACAGGGTTGTTACTGGGTTGCGGAGCCAAACCAGACAGTTACGGAGGTGCCGATGACGGGCTCAATCATTCCTCCGTAGAACTGGATCAGTAGCTCTTGGGGAAGTTTGAGCTTCCTGAGTTGGTGCAGAAAGAACATTCTTTGTTGTGCTTTTTTGACGACGTTTTTGATGTCAAAACTATCCACTAAGTCTGCGTTACTCTTAATCTTCTCATCGTTCCCACCACCCATCTCCTCCCACTTACGACTCTAATTTTGTTGCTTGTATCCTCTGTCTTTGTGTGTCTCTTTCTGTGTGTGTATACAGTATAATCATTTTGTGCTAAATAGGAGGATGGGCCCTGCACTCCTCCCACCTAACCACCGGTGAGGCAAAGAAGACCCCACACCTGGCAGCAACGCCTCAGAGCTACCCCTGGAGATATTTAGAATAGAGAATAGAGCTGGAAGGGACCTTGGAGATCTTCTAGTCCAGGTCCCTGCTCAAGCAGGAAACCCTATTCCATTTCCCATGAAGACTAGCTGGCTGGCACGCTGGAGCACCGGAACACAGTCCGAAAACAGCCTGAAAAATGGCCCAAACCCGGGCCATTTTCCAAGTTATTTTAAGGCCATTTTTGGGCCATTATCTGGGCCGTTTTTGGCCTGACAATGGCCTGACAATGGTCTAAAAGTGGCCTAAAAACGGCCTAAAAATGGCCCGAAAAACGGTCTGAAAATGGGTGAAAATGGCCCAAAAAACAGCCTAAAAATGATCTGAAAATGGCCTAAAAATGGCCTGAAAATGGTCTAAAAGTGGCTGAAAAATGGCTGAAAAATGGCCGAAAAATGGCCCGAAAAAAGGGTCTGAAAATGGGTGAAAAAGGCCCCCAAAACGGCCTAAAAACGACCTGAAAATAGCCTAAAAATGGCTTAAAAATTTATTTATTTATTTATTTATTTATTTATTTATTTATTATTTATTTATTTATTTATTTATTTATTTATTTATTTATTTATTTATTTATTTATTTATTTATTTATTTATTGGTTCGATTTATATTCTGCCCTTCTCCGGAGACTCAGGGCGGATTAAAAAGCGTTAAGCAATAGACTGCATACTTTTGTATATACCTGCTTAGTAGGGCTTTCGGGCCCCCCTAAGTGGTGTTCTTTTTTTATACAAAATCACCTTATTGCCCCCACAATCCAGGTCCTCATTTTACCTACCTCGGAAGGATGGAAGGCTGAGTCAACCTTGAGCCTGGTGAGATTTGAACTTGCAGTAATTGCAGGCAGCTGGTGCTAGTTAACAGCACTTTAGTCCGCTGCACCACCAAGGCTCAAAATGGCCTGAAAATGGCCTAAAAACGGCCTAAAAATGGCCTAAAAACAGCCTAAAAATGGCCTAAAAATGGCCTGAAAATGGCCAAAAACAGCCTAAAAATGGCCTG
Organism: Pantherophis guttatus; assembly: GCF_059756535.1. Lineage (NCBI taxonomy): Eukaryota > Metazoa > Chordata > Lepidosauria > Squamata > Colubridae > Pantherophis > Pantherophis guttatus. The sequence continues at coordinate 2,706,152 of NC_142063.1, forward strand.
AAAACGGCCTAAAAACGGCCTAAAAACAGCCTAAACACGGCCTGAAAATGGCCTTAAAAACGGCCTAAAAACGGCCTAAAAATGGCCTGAAAATGGCCTAAAAACGGCCTAAAAACGGCCTAAAAACGGTCTAAAAACGGTCTGAAAAATGGCCTAAAAATGGCATGAAAATGGCCTGCGAACGGCCCCAAAAAGTGCCAAAAACAGTTAAAAAACAGGCATGCCAGCTGGTCTTCAGGTTCCTGGTGCTCTGGCGCACACGAAGAGCAGCTGGCCGATGCGCATGCTGGAAACCCAAAGACTAGTTGGTTGGTGTTTACCAGCCAGCTGGTTTTTGGGTTTCCGGTGCTCCGGCGCACACATGCAGAAGCCTGCATGGCGTTCCGGTTTGGGCACTCGGTGCCAAAAAGCTTCTCCATCCCTGCCCTTCTCCCATTCCAGACAAATGGTTATCCAGTCCCTTTTGGAAAACCTCCAGTGATGGAGCGCCCACAACTTCTGGATGGAAGGCGTCCTTCTGGTTCATCGTTCTCACCATTAGGAAGTCAGACCAGAAGAAGCTTTTTGGATGGGGAGCGAAATGTCTTCAAAGAAAAAACAAGTTTCTCTTGGGGAAAAAAGAAAGCACCGTGGGGTCATAGAAGAATAAGATTGGAAGGGACCTTGGAGGTCTTCTAGTCCAACCCCCTGCTTAAGCAGGAGACCCTATGTCATTTCAGACGGGTGGCTGTCCAGTGATGAAGCACCCAAAACTTCTGGTGGCAAACTGTTCCACTGGTGAATTGTTCTAACTGCCAGGAAGTTTCTCCTTAGTTCTAGATTGCTTCTGTGCTTGATTTGTTTCCATCCGTTGTTTCTTATCCTGCCCTCTGGTGCTTTGGAGAATAGCTTGACTCCGTTTTCTTTGGGGCAGCCCCTCAAATATTGGAAGACTGCTATCTTGTCTCCCCTGGTCCTTCTCTTCATTAAACTAGACCTACCCAGTCCCTGCAACCCTTCTTCATATGTTTTAGCCAGTAGTGAAATCTAAAATTTGTTACTACCGGTTCTGTGGGCGTGGCTTGGTGGTGGTGGTGGGTACTGTGACTGCGTGGGCATGGCCAATTTTTTAAAAAACTTTTAAAACCATTTTTTCTACAACCTCTTTGGTAATGAGGTTGTCAAAAAATGCTTTCAAAAGGCTCTGACCATCCCAGCTGAGTTGCCTGATCGGCATTTTTTCTTTTAAATGCCTCTGCTGATCAAGCAACTCAGGTTGGATCGTCAGAGGCATTTTAAAAAAAAGGGTGGGGTTTTCTTTTAAAAGCCTTTGAGGATCCCAGCTGAGCCGCACGATCATCAGAGGCTTTTTTTTTTTACTTTTAAAAGCATTTTTTTGGCCAAAGAGGTTTTTCCCCACCTCAAGCACAAAGTCCAGAAGCGGTTTCCAAATAAAAACAGATGTAATTGTCACAAATGAGGGTGAATATATATGTGTCCCAGGATAATGTTGCATAATCCAGTCTTAAAGCAAAAGTCCGGCAATGCAGAATGGTGTGGAAGCTTTCAGCTTTGTTCGTCACAAGGTTTGACTGGCCACCACACTCCCTTTTATATCCTGTGGGGTGTAGTCCAGTGACTCAGCCTAATCTCGGGCACGCCTTTTCTTCTGTTGCACGTGCTTATCTCTGCGACGCTGGCGTGGATCCAGCCAAGACTCATTACCCTCATCACTGTCCATCTGTGGCTGCGTGGACGTGCTTGGCCCCGGCCCTATCTCTTGCCCTTCGGCGGACACCGAAGGCATTGCCAGAGAGGAGGGTCCTGGAGAGGGAGGCCTTGCCAACTCCTCTCCTTCACTCTCGGAGTCCTCTCCTGCCGATGACACAGGCTCAGGTAACGGAGCCACAACATGGTGTAGGGTTTCCTGCCTAAGCAGGGGTTGGACTAGAAGACCTCCAAGGTCCCTTCCAGCTTTGTTAAATTATTAAAAACTCCTGTAAATTGACTAGCACTATTTCATCTTACATAGATTATACAGACACCATAAAAATGCCCGGTAAAATTGAGATTAAAAGAGAGACCATCCTTTTGTGCGCAAGGCATATGAGACGAAATGGTAATAAAATGGGGAACAAAACTACAAACATGTTTTCAGGAAGGGGGAGAAGATCGGGCTGCCCCCTCCCCATCCTCACCTCCATCCCCAGGCACTGGGTTCGGGAGTCTGATGGAGTGCTTGGCACAGGGAGGCGACGGGATGGTTGGCTTTTAAATTGTTTTTTTTTTTTGAAAAGGCACTCTGCTCCGATTCTCTTTGCCACTCAGCGTTCCTTCCGGTAAACAGAGGGCTAGGATAAGTCTTGTTTTTATGAATAAATCATGACTAATAATAGAGAGAGATTTCAAAACAAAGGGACCACCTGGTACATCACCCCACATTTTGGCTCTGGCCCCGTTTCAGTTCTGGGAAGAAGGCCTACCCCGACGGTGGAGTGAAAAGTTTGACCGGAGAGAGGATGGATGGAGGAAAGAAAACCCTTATCTGCAGGAGAAAAGAGCTCTTGTGGTTTTGCCTGGAAATGCAGAAACGGGTCTTGCAATAATGCGACGGTTCTCGAATGGCAACCACGATGGCGCCCAAAATTTATGTTGCTATGCGTAACATAAACCAAAAGAGCCTTGGTAGTACAGTGGTCTAAAGCACCCTGTTATTAAAACCAGCTGCCTGCAATTATTGCAGGCTCGAATCTCGCCAGGCTCAAGGTTGACTCAGCCTTCCATCCTTTCTAAGGTAGGTAAACGTAAAAGGGGGGGGGAATCACAGGAACCCCGGGATCCTGCAACTGTCACAAATCTGAGTCAGCTCTCAAGCATCCGAATGTAAACCGCAACGGACGTAAGTATGAAAATGATCGTAAGTCACCTTTCTCCAGTGCCGTTGTTAAGCGAATCTGGCTTCCCGCATGGACTTTGGCTTGTCGGAGGGAATCACGTCCCCCCCAGGGACACAGCAACCGTCATAAATACAAACCAGCAGTGGTTGTAAAGATGAAAAACACTCAGGTTTCCTTTTTCCAGGGCCTTTGTAACTTCGAACGGTCGCTAAATGAATGGACGACTACCTCAACTTGCAATTCTCCAACATCTGTCTTTCAAGGAATTCAGGAATCAATCTGGCAATTGCTTTGCGTCAGGAGTGAAATGCTACCGGATTGGACTGGATCTGCTGATCCGGTAGCGATGATGGCCGGTAGTTCGGAGAACCCGTAGCAATGGCAGCTGGAGGCTCTCCCATCCGCCCCATTCCGCGGAGTTGGGGAATGCACCGTTTCCCGATTCCGGCCTTGCCCTGGAGCCGCTGCCTGCTCGCCCTTCGCCACGCGGTGTATCCTACTGCTCACCTTTCTCCTGCGGCTGGCTATCAGGGAAGGCAAGTGCCCGAAAGTTACCGGAGTCGCTCACTCTCCTTCTTGAATGAGCCGCCACCATCGCCGCTCCGGTCCATGTGCCAGCTGTGCAAGCTCACTCCGTTTATTTAATTCTCTCATCAGCGGCAGGTTGGGTGTGTGCTGGCGCAGCCGGCGCATGGACCAGAGTGGCGATGGTGGAGGCTCATTCAAGAAGGAGAGTGAGCGACTCCGGTAACTTTGGGGCGCTTGCCTTCCCTGACAGCCAGCCGTGGGAGAAAGGTAAGGACACGCTGCTTGGCGATGAGAGAGCGGGCAGTGGCTCTGGGGCAAGGCTGGTATCGGAGAATGGTGCATTCCCCGACCTGGTTGAGGCAGGCGACGAGCAGGCAGCGGCTCCGGGGCCCCAGGGAATGGCACATTCCTGGGCAATGGCCCCCGACCCAAAGCGAAGAGAGAACGGGTGGCGAGTGGGTGGCAGAATAGAAATTTAAAGTTTTCCTACCGGGTTCTGTGGGCATGGCTTGGTGGGAGGGGGTCTTGTGACTGAGTGGGCACAGCTGTGAGTGACATCGAGTTGGCCACGCCCACTCAGTCACAGGACACCCACCACCACCAAGCCACGCCCACAGAACCCGTAGGGAAAAATTTTAGATTTCACCCCTGCTTTGCGTGCTTCAAATGTATGCTGGGCTTGTGCAAAACTTGGCAAGGATTGTAATCTGTAACAGATTAGGCGAAACCTGGCTCAAAAACAGGAGCTGTGCGAGGGACCTTGGAGTCCCAGTCGACAATCAATTAAATATGAGCCAGCCGTGTGCAGCAGCAGCTAAAAAAGCGAATACGATCCCGGGTTGCATAAACCGAGGCATAGAATCAAAATCACACGGAGCCTTAGTACCGCTTTATAAAGCTTTAGTAAGGCCACAGCTGGAATATGGCATCCAGTTTTGGTCGCCACATTATAAAAAAGAGGTTGAGACTTTGGAAAAAGGGTAGAGAAGAGCAACTAAGATGATTAAAGGCCTGGAGACTAAAATATATGAAGGACGGTTGGAAGATTTGGGTCTGGCCAGTCTAGAGAAAAGGAGGACTAAGGGATGACATGATAGCAGTCTTCCAGTATTTGAGGGGCTGCCCCAAAGAGGAGGGGGGTCAAACTATTCTCCAAAGCGTCAGAGGGCAGGAGAAGAAGCAACGGATGGAAACTGATCAAGGAGAGAAGCAACCTGGAATTAAGGAGAAACTTCCTAACAGTGAGAACAAATTAACCAGTGGAACTCCTTGCCTCCAGAAGTTGTGAGTGCTTCATCACTGGAGGATTTTAAAAGACTGGAAAGTCATTTATCTGAAAGGTTATAGCAGGGGGTTGGACTAGAAGACCTCCAAGGTCCTTTCCAACTCTTGTTATTCTGTATTCCCAGCACCTGCCTCCCAGGAGACCAGGAATTTCGCATCTTGCAATTGTTTGTGTGCTTCAAACCTATTCTGGATGATGCAAAACTTGTCCAGGATTGTAATAGTTCGATTTTTAAGACTCAAAATGTTACACACTCCTTCCAACTGGGAGCAACCCTCCTTACCTTCTTTATTTTTCCCCCTCCTAAACATATTTAAGTGTACAGTCTCTTATCCATCATTAATCATTGATCATTCATCTTATCCTTTAACTTTCATTTTTATTTGTTCGGGGCTGCTCTTTTACCATTTCCTCTTCTTCGTTTTACCACAACTTTTCCTCTTCTTTTTTTCTTCTGTCCCTTTTCTTTCTTCATTCCTCCTCTCCTCCCCTTCAATACTTCCCCTCCCCTCCCCTTCCCCCACTCCTCTCTTCTTCCTCCCTTTCTAACCCTCTCCCCTACTCTTCTTCCCCCTCCCTTTTCTCCCTCTCTTCCATCCTTCTCTCTTCTCCCCTCCTTCCCTCTCTCTATGCCTTTCTCCTTTCCCACTATCCATTTTCAATTTAATCTAGAATGGTATTCCAGCAGCCCCGATTTTCTATTTACATATATCTTCATTTCAGATTCTTTTTTAATAATTATATATTATAATTATAATAATCTGTTTGTCATTCATGTACACTTTTATAGTAACACTTTTCCTCTTTTCCCTTTACCTAGGCGTCATCTGAGTTTCTATTCTTTTTATTGTTTTTTCTCTTATTCGTCTTTTCCCTATCAACTTCCTCTCTCTTTATTTATTTATTTTATTTGTTCCTATTTCTATACCGCCCTTCTCCAAATAGGACTATTTACATTTCTTTTCTAACCAATCATAAAAACTTTCCCCATGTCTTGAAATACATCGATTCCTCTTTATCTTTTATTCTCCATGTTAATCTATTCATTTCTGCCCTCCTTACCTTCTTGAAGTGGATCTACTCTCTGGTGTTGCCAACAGGTGAGATGGAACCTTAGCCAAGTATATTCTGGCCCCAGTCGGATTAATTTATCTTTCAAATCCTGTGACTTCTTCTGGCCTCACATGCATGCCATCAAATCCAGTGAAACTCACAAGGATCTATGGACAGGTTCTCCATCATCGAGGTCACTGTTGTCCCAAAAGTGCTTTTTCAGGAGGCAACTGAGCTTTCTTGCCGGAGTCGGTGTGGGAGTAGGAATGGATTTCCAGAGGAAAAACTGCAGCCTACAGGAACCAGGAGCACCACTCAGGTGACCCTGGGGACACAGAAACTCTCTGCAGTGAGCCATATGCAGATCTGGACATTGGGGAAACAAAACAGCCACTTCACAAACGCATGGCACAACCTAGGAGAACAAACCCATCAGGTCTTTATTCAGCAGTCCACCTGCATTTCAAAGGCAAAGGCCGCTCTTTTGAAGACAGCAACGTTCACATTATCGACACACAGGATCGCTGGCTTGAAAGCGGGTTCAAAGAGGCCATCTGTGTCAAAATTGAACTGCCCTCAGTCAACAGAGGGGGAGGGATACGACATCACCTACCTCCAGTCTACAACACAGTCCTTTCAGCAGTTTCAAGAAGGCTCCACCCCCATTTGCACCACTCAGGTGACCCTGAGGACACAGATAAACCTCCAGGTGGCCTCAACGACCCTCTAAAAGGATGTAAATGACCAGCTGTCTGCAAGGAGTATAAATCCTTCCCTTCCCCACTATCCTGTCAGAGCTGAAGAAGCTTCTTGGATGAGAAGCGAAACATCTTCAAAAGAAAAAAAGGAGAAAGTCCAGTTGCCTCCTGAAAAAAAAAAAAAAAGCACTTTTGGACTATCGAAGAGGTTTCGCTTCTCCTCCGAGAAGCTTCTTCACTTCTGAAGTCAAGTTGAATCGCAGAACCGAACTGAATAAGCTCTCTCGGAGGAGAAGCGAAACCTCTTCGAAAGAAAAACCAGAAAGTCCAGTTGCCTCTTGAAAAAAAGAAAGAAAAAAAAGCACCTTTGGGAGAACCGAAGGAAAGGATTCGCACCGGAAACTCCCCAAAGGACCAGAGATCAACTTTCAAGGTTGAGCATTTATTGTGGAAGATCCAGGAACCCGTTTGGAGAAATAAATAACAAGAGGGGAGAAGGTTTCAAGTCATTCAGGATGAGGGGGCGGCCTGCCCCGTCTCGGTTTCTAGGACACTCTGTTCAAGCCCTCCTTGGCCCCGGGACGGTGGAGGTAGAGCAGTTCCAGGCTGACGGCCTCGGATTCGGCGTCGGATCGCACCTGTTTCCGCCGCCGTGCGCGACACAAAGTGTAGAAGGTACAAAAGGCCACGGGTCCCAGGCCCAGCAAGATGGCCACGATCAGGAGCAGAAGACGCGCGTCCCCCAAGGCGAAAAGCCCTCTGCGGGGCAGGTAGGAGAAGGAGGGGGAGCGCGGACAGGTGTGGGTGCGCCCCTCGTAGGTACTGTGGGACGGGCAGGCGCTGCAGTTGTGAGCCGACCCTGCCAGGCAGGTGTAGCAAGAAGGGTCGCAGGCGGCGCAGGCTTCGATGGTGCGCGGGGTCCCGTTGGGGTGGAGAGCCGGTTGGGACAAGCGGTAGTACCTGGGCGGACAGTAGGAGAGGCAGAGGTGCCGGACTGCGAGGAGAGGGCTGGGGCATTCTGGGGGAGGGGGAAAAAGAGGAGGCGAAGGAGGGGGGAGGAGGAAGGGGAGGAGGAAGAGAAGGAAGAGGAGGAGGAGGAGGAGGAAGGGGAGGAGGAAAAGGAAGAGGAGGAGGAGAAGGAGAAGGAAGGGGAAGAGGAGGAGATGGACAAGGAGGAGGAGGAGAAGGGGAAGAGAAGGAAGAGGAGGAGGAAGAGAAGGAAGAGGAGGAGGAGGAGGAAGGGGAGGAGGAAAAGGAAGAGAAGGAGGAGAAGGAGAAGGAAGGGGAAGAGGAGGAGATGGACAAGGAGGAGGAGGAGAAGGGGAAGAGAAGGAAGAGGAGGAAGAGGAGGAGGAAGGGGAGGAGGAAAAGGAAGAGAAGGAGGAGGAGGAAGGGGAGGAGGAAAAGGAAGAGGAGGAGGAGAAGGAGAAGGAAGGGGAAGAGGAGGAGATGGACAAGGAGGAGGAGGAGAAGGGGAAGAGAAGGAAGAGGAGGAGGAAGAGAAGGAAGAGGAGGAGGAGGAGGAAGGGGAGGAGGAAAAGGAAGAGAAGGAGGAGAAGGAGAAGGAAGGGGAAGAGGAGGAGATGGACAAGGAGGAGGAGGAGAAGGGGAAGAGAAGGAAGAGGAGGAGGAAGAGAAGGAAGAGGAGGAGGAGGAGGAAGGGGAGGAGGAAAAGGAAGAGGAGGAGGAGAAGGAGAAGGAAGGGGAAGAGGAGGAGATGGACAAGGAGGAGGAGGAGGAGGCGGAAGGGGAGGAGGAAGAGGAGGCGGAAGGGGAGGAGGAAGAGGAGGAGGAGGAGGAGAAGGAAGACCATGAGGCAAGGCAAGAAATGTCTAAATCTGATAAATCAATCAATAAAATTAATAAACAAGGAAGGATGAGAAATGACTGGCTGAGTTTTGCTTTTAAAATACAGGAAATCCTTGCCTTACGATGTTACGACGTCATTGAGAACAGGGACTTGGGCCCGTTTTTCACACTTAAGGACCATCACAGCATCCCCACAGTCACGTGATCAGGATTCAGATGCTTGGCAACTGACTCACATTTATGACGGCGTCGGCGTCCCGAGGTCACGCCATCCCCTTTTGAGACCTTCTGACCAGCAACGAAGAAAGCTAGGTTCGCTTAACGACCGTGTGACTAGCTCAACGAGCGCAGTGATTCAGTTAATGACTGCGGCAAGGAAGGACGTAAAATGGGACAAAAGAACTATCTCGCTTAGCAAAGGGGCAGACAAAAGTAATCTGTTCATGTGCAGATAGTCCTCGATTTACGACCACCATGGGGAGGCAGAATTTCCGTTGCTGAGCATGGGGTTGTTAAGAGACTCCCTGTTGTGGTCCGTTGGCAGCCTGCGAAGCCGCCAGCAGAGTCGGACAGTGAGGAGGCTGGGGAGGAACATGGGCCAGTCCTGGAGTCTGAGGAAGCCTCGGACGTGGGCTCTGCATCGGAGGCAGAGAAAGGGCCATCTGGGAGGTACGTGCTGCCTCTGGAGCCTCCAAAGTCTGACGTCAGTGAGGCAGAGGAACAGGGGGAGCCTGTTCCCAGTGTGCACATGCGCAGAGCTGCCAGGAGGCCAGAACAGTTAAAACAAAAGGGACGACTCAGGAGTAAGGCTTGGAGGTGATTGGCCTCTCCCATAAGACTTAAAGGAGGAGCAAAGACACGTGAGCCATTGCAGGAAGCAACTTTGTTCGTGCTGGTGGGTTTAAATTCTGAAGCTCCGTTTTGACTCTGTGCTCCGTGTGGCCTTGCAAAACTAATTGGCAATTAGGTCTCTGGGAGCGTTTCAAGGGAGATAATGGTGGGTGCTTATTAGCCTTATCTGCCAAGAACTGCGGCAGAACTTCTGTCGGACTCTTTACAAACCATTTGGGACTCCTCTGTGAATGAACAGATTGTAAATGAACAGGCTCTGAATGAGCAGAATTCACAGCCGTGGAAATAAAAAGAGGGTTTTGGGGACTCCTTGTGTGCTTTTTAACCGTCTCAGGAAGCCTCGGTCAGAACAACTCTCATCTGATTTGACGGCCTTCCTTGCCAAGGTCGTCGGGCGAATCGCTGCGGCCGTTAAGGGAGTCGTGGGGTTGTTAAGCAAATCCAGCTTCCCCCCCATTCACGTGGCTTGTCAGAAGCCGGCTGGGAAGGTCACGACCACCATGCTGCAACTGTTGTAAGTACATGCCAGTTGCCAAGCGCTGGAATTTTGATCACGAGACCACAGGGGTTGCAAGTCCCTTTTTTCAGTCCTCTTCTAACCTCCTACAGTCATTAATGGTTGTAATTTGAATTCTACTTCTATCTGTCTGTCTTCTATCAGTCTATCTGTCTATCTATCTATCCATCCATCCATCTTCTTTCTATCATCTATCTCAACCATCTATTTATCTATTATCTATTTATCTATCAATCTATCTATCTCTATCTATCATCTATCTATCCATCTTTCTATCATCTATCAATCAATCAATCTATCCATCCATCCATCTTCTTTCTATCATCTATCTCAACCATCTATTATCTATTTATCTATCAATCTATCTCTATCTATCATCTATCTATCCATCTTTCTATCATCTATCTATCTATCTATCTATCTATCTATCTGTCTGTCTGTCTATCTATCCATCCATCTTCTTTCTATCATCTATCTATCTATCTATCTATCTATCTATCTATCTATCCATCCATCCATCCATCTTCTTTCTATCATCTATCTATCCATCTTTTTCTATCTATCTCTATCTATCTATCTATCTATCTATCTATCTATCTATCTATCTTCTATCTGTATCTATTTATCTCTCTATCATCTCTATATCTTTCTATCATCTATCTATCCATCTTTCTATCTATCATCCATCCATTCATCTTCTTTCTATGTATCTTCTATATCTATCCATCCATCTTTTATCTGTCTGTCTGTCTGTTTTCTATCTATATCTATATCCATCCATCCATCATCTATCTACATCATCCATCTATCTATCTATCTATCTATCTATCTATCTATCTATCTATCTATCTATCCATCCATC
>NC_142063.1:7896631-7946631 GCF_059756535.1 Pantherophis guttatus
AACGTGGGAGTGTTGAGACACTCCCATCACTACCCGCATTCTGCACCAGCTGAAGCCTCTGAGCGGTCTTCAAGGGCAGCCCCATGTAGTTAGCATTGCAGTAGTCAATACGGGAGCTGACAAATGCATGAGTGGATATGGAATCATGCCACCTCCTCCCTCAGGGAAAGGGGGACAGGCCACATGAGTCTGTTGAAAAAAAGTCTCTGGCTTTCCTTTTTTTTTTTTTTTGTACCTCCCCGTGCGGGACAATTAGAAAAAACAGGGGGAAAAAGAGGAGTTCCAAGCACTTTTTTTTCAAAGTCGGGGGGGGGTTTACCTACAAGTCGAGTACCTATTGCCCCTTTCCAACCTATGGACTCCAACGCTCAGAATTCTCAGGGCTATGGAAAAAAAAGAAAACAATTAGAGCTGAATAAAAATTGGGGTTAGGGTGGGGTTAGATTCACAGAAAGGAGTGAGATTCACCTCCTCCCATTCCTGATTGATTGATTCTCATTCCAAGCCCCCCAATCTCTCCCAAACTCCTCTCGCATCCTGGACATCAACGGTTTCAACTCCTACCCTCAAAACGACGCTATAGAGCACTGCACACCATGCACTGCGCTCACATGACAACGGCAGCGAACGGACCGTGGCAAGAAAAGGATCCCAACTTCATATTTACATTCAACGTATTCTTAGAATGGAAAGAATAAATAAATAAATAAATAAATAAATAAATAAATATGTATTTGCTTCCTTATTACGGTAGGAAACATGTTACAATATGGGAGAAGGAAGGGACTCCAGATGATCCCGAGGCAGATTGTATCCGAGCTGTTTGGAAAACCAATTTCCAGCACTTGTTGTTCCATGAAATATTGAAAAAGTCAAAGATCCCGATGCCGCCATTGAGCCACCTTCTGTTCATGGAAAAAAAAAGGGGGGGGTCTTAATGTGTCTTTACTGAGTTGACCGTTAACAGCACCAACGAAGGTTTCTAAAGGATCACAAAACTAGGGCCCACCAAATGAGATCTGGAAACATACGTTTGTGTGTGTGTTTGTGTGTGTTTGTGTGTTTGTGCATGTGGCAAAGGCTGTCGGAGGGTACAGAAGCCCCTTGGATTCAGGCTAGGCGGGCTCCATCCCTGGTCTGGGAATCCTGATCGGAGGAGACATTGGGCAGCCCTTCCAGGCGGTCCAGACAACAAACAGGAGAAGGAAAAGGAGCTCCATCTCTCCCTGTAAGATGTAAGATGTCCTAGGGGGGCTATGTTATTTTGGAAAAAAAAGAAATCATGAAAATATCCTTTAGGAAAGTCTGAATCTTCACTTCCCAATGGAAAATGAGGGGGAAGGAATCTGAAGTCTTCCCAAGGAGCCTTTGGAAAGGAGCAGGAGAGGAGACCCTTCCCAGGATGGAGCCCCTCCCTCCCCTGCTCCTTTCCCTGCTCCCCCCTCGGGACTCGATCGCCTCCAAGGCCATCGGAAGAAAGGCTCCTTCCAGCCTCGGGCAGCTCCAGCTGGCAGGCGGCAAGGGCTCGGCTCCCAGCGCTCGGGCCCAAGGAGGGAAGGGCGCAGCGGTTCTTCGGCGAGGAGGAGGAGGAGGAGAAGAAGAAGAAGAAGAAGAAGAAGAAGAAGAAGAAGAAGAAGAAGAAGAAGAAGAAGAAGAAGAAGAAGAAGAAGAAGAAGAAGAAGAGGAGGAGGATGAAGAGGAAAAAGAAGAAAAAGAAGAAGAAGAAAAAGAGGAAGAGGAAGAAGAGGAGGAGGAAGAGGAAGAGGAAGAGGAAGAAGAAGAAGAAGAAGAAGAAGAAGAAGAAGAAGAAGAAGAAGAAGAAGAAGAAGAAGAAGAAGAAGAAGAAGAAGAAGAAGAAGAAGAAGAAGAAATGGAAAACGGTGTGTTGGCAGGCAGACGTGCAGCGTGAGAGGAGGGAATGAGGACCCCATCGAGATTCAGGGCCGTCCTAACCGTAATTCTAACTCTAACTCTAACTGGAAATGTAAATATAAACGTAAACATAAACGTAACTGTAGATGTAGATGTAATTGTAGCACCAATGCCAACACCAAGCAACCCTAACCCTAACCCTAGCTCTAGAACTAACACCAACGCCAACACCAAGGGCAATGTTGTCATTTTCATGGGGAATTAGTCTCTGGTCCTGGACTATACCCCACTCACAACCTAACCTGTATGCCAAAGAGAGCATAGGACACCTGGGACCCGCAAAGGAAACCCTCTCCATTTGAAGGAAGCCTCTCTGATGTTGAATTCTTGGGAATCCCACACGTCTCCATGCCCAGAGCCGGCTGGTGGCTAACTAGGGTTCTTCATAACAGTTGCAGGGCCCTGGGCTTACAGAATGCCATTTTGTGACCTTCCCAGGAGCTGAGTCAATGCGGAAGCCAGATTCACTGAACCCCCCATGTTCCTGGGGTGAGTTCTGGGATGAGAAGCCCAACGTCTTCCAGAAAAAGCAGGAAAGTCCAATGGAAGGACTCTGACAAAGAAAAAGAAAAAAAAAGCACCTTTGGGACGACCCTGACCTGGGTGGCTGGGAATCTCCCTAGACGTCGAACCCTCTTCCTCACGTGACAACGGCAGCGAACGGGCCGGTGGCAACAAAAGGATCCCAACTTCGTATTTACATTCAACGTATTCTTAGAATGGGAAGAATTAATAAATCAATCCATCCATCAATCCATATGTATTTGCTTCTTTATTACGGTAGGAAACATGTTACAATATGGGAGAAGGAAGGGACTCCAGAAGATCCCGAGGCAGATTGTATCAGAGCTGTTTGGAAAACCCATTTCCAGCACTCGTTCCATGAAATATTGAAAAAGTCAAAGATTCCGATGCCGTCATCGAGCCAAGTTCTGTTTGTGGAAAAAAGGGTCTTCCTTGGTCTTCCCTGTAGGTAGTAGAAGCAAAGGGGGTTCTGGACCGCTTCCGCTTCTCTCCTCACACCGGTTCACAGCTGCCGAGGGCGGCCATCCGTTTCCCCAGCAGAGATGGAGCCGTTAGACCAGGGGAGGGCAAATGTGGCTCTTTTCTACAAGTTGTGGACTTCAGCTCCCAGAATTCCAGAGACCTTCCGTGGCAAAGAATGGGTTTTTTTGTTTTGTTTTGTTTTTTAATGACCACATGTATTTTTTTAAAAGAATTTCTTTCTTTCTTTCTTTCTTTCTTTGGGTTTGTTTGTTTGTTTGTTTTGTTTGTTTGCTAAAGACTGAAGGATGCTGTAAAAACCTGTCAATCCCAAGGCCCCTGATAACTGAAAACGCAATTAACCCTTTGATTTGGCGCCCCCTGGTGGGCCAGAAGGTTCGGTGCACCGGTGTCGAGGAGGCCCCTTTTTTAAGTACTGTACAAGCAAGAATTCAAACATGAGACACTGCAGCGCGCGTTCATGTCTCCGAGTGTCTTTGTGGGTGGATTTCCAGGGCCAGCGGTGCCAGACCAGTACATACATACATACATACATACATACATACATACTATATATATATATATATATATATATATATTCCATATATCATAAGGGTTGGCTTGGGGTAATGCTTGTTCAGGAAAGGGGGGATGGGAAAAGGTCAGAGGTACAGGCAAAGGGGGTTCTGGACTGCTTCTGCTTCTCTCCTGGCCCAGTGGGCGGGGCTGTCATTTTCACCCGACGGAATCGCAGGCTGGGCGGAGCCTCCTCCGGACACCTATTTAAGCCAGCGCCTATCGTGCCTGCCAGACACTTACGGAGCAACACTTAAAGAGAAGACAACGACAACGACGAAACATGCAAAACGGTGCGTCGGCAGGCGGACATGCAGCGCGAGAGGAGGGAATGAGGACCCCCTCGAGATTCAGGGCCGTCCTAACCGTAATTCTAACTCTAACTGCAACTGTAACTGTAGCTGTAAAATGTAGGTGTAAACGGAACTGGAACTGGAACTGGAACTGGAACTGGAACTGGAACTGGAACTGGAACTGGAACTGGAACTGGAACTGGAACTGGAACTGGAACGCCAACACCAACACCAACACCAACACCAACACCAACACCAACACCAACACCAACACCAACAATAACAACAATGGCGATTTTGTAATTTTCATGGGGAATTAGTCTCTGGTCCATTTCTGCACCAACTCAGAAAGCTCAAACTGCCCAAGGAGCTGCTGATCCGGTTCTACAGAGGAATGATCGAGTCTGTCACATCTGCACCTGTACAACTGTCTGGTTTGGCTCTGCAAACCTACAAGAAAGACACAGACTTCAGAGGATCATTAGAACTGCAGGGAAAAAAAACAACCTCTACCAACCTGCCTTCATTTGAGGCCCTGTATACGGCACGAGTCAAAAAAAAAGAGGGCTGCAAAAATATAGACAGACCTCTCACATCCTGGACATCCACTGTTTCAACTCCTATCCTCAGGGTCTCCTGAGGAACATTCAGAAGCTTGAAAATGGACTCGCATTGATGACGTTTGCGGTGTCCTGTGCTTACGGAATGCCCTTTTGTGACCTTCCCAGGAGCCAAGTAAATGCGGAAGGCAGAGTCACTGAACCCACATGTTCCTGAGGTGACTTCTGGGTTGAGAAGCGAAACGTCTCTCTCCCAGGACAAGCAAGAAAAAGTCCAGTTGAAGGACTCTTGCCAAAAAAAAAAAAAAAAGCACCTTTGGGACGACCCTGACCTGGGTGGCTGGGAATCGCCCTAGACGTCGAACCCTCTTCCTCACGTGACAACGGCAGCGAACGGGCCGGTGGCAACAAAAGGATCCCAACTTCGTATTTCCATTCAACGTATTCTTAGAATGGGAAGAATTAATCAACCAACCAACCAACCAACCAACCAATAAATAAATAAATAAATAAATAAGTATTTGCTTCTTTATTACCTTAGGAAACATGTTAAAATATCGAAGAAGGAAGGGACTGCAGATGATCACGAGTCAGATTGTATCAGAGCTGTTTGGAAAACCCATTTCCAGCACTCGTTCCATGAAATATTGAAAAAGTCAAAGATCCCGATGCCGTCATCGAGCCAAGTTCTGTTTGTGGAAAAAAGGGTCTTCCTTGGTCTTCCCTGTAGGTAGTAGAAGCAAAGGGGGTTCTGGACCGCTTCCGCTTCTCTCCTCACACCGGTTCACAGCTGCCGAGGGCGGCCATCCGTTTCCCCAGCAGAGATGGAGCCGTTAGACCAGGGGAGGGCAAAGGGGGTTCTGGACCGCTTCCGCTTCTCTCCTCACACCGGTTCACAGCTGCCGAGGGCGGCCATCCGTTTCCCCAGCAGAGATGGAGCCGTTAGACCAGGGGAGGGCAAAGGGGGTTCTGGACCGCTTCCGCTTCTCTCCTCACACCGGTTCACAGCTGCCGAGGGCGGCCATCCGTTTCCCCAGCAGAGATGGAGCCGTTAGACCAGGGGAGGGCAAATGTGGCTCTTTTCTACAAGTTGTGGACTTCAGCTCCCAGAATTCCAGAGACCTTCCGTGGCAAAGAATGGGTTTTTTTGTTTTGTTTTGTTTTTTAATGACCACATGTATTTTTTTAAAAGAATTTCTTTCTTTCTTTCTTTCTTTCTTTGGGTTTGTTTGTTTGTTTGTTTTGTTTGTTTGCTAAAGACTGAAGGATGCTGTAAAAACCTGTCAATCCCAAGGCCCCTGATAACTGAAAACGCAATTAACCCTTTGATTTGGCGCCCCCTGGTGGGCCAGAAGGTTCGGTGCACCGGTGTCGAGGAGGCCCCTTTTTTAAGTACTGTACAAGCAAGAATTCAAACATGAGACACTGCAGCGCGCGTTCATGTCTCCGAGTGTCTTTGTGGGTGGATTTCCAGGGCCAGCGGTGCCAGACCAGTACATACATACATACATACATACATACATACATACTATATATATATATATATATATATATATTCCATATATCATAAGGGTTGGCTTGGGGTAATGCTTGTTCAGGAAAGGGGGGATGGGAAAAGGTCAGAGGTACAGGCAAAGGGGGTTCTGGACTGCTTCTGCTTCTCTCCTGGCCCAGTGGGCGGGGCTGTCATTTTCACCCGACGGAATCGCAGGCTGGGCGGAGCCTCCTCCGGACACCTATTTAAGCCAGCGCCTATCGTGCCTGCCAGACACTTACGGAGCAACACTTAAAGAGAAGACAACGACAACGACGAAACATGCAAAACGGTGCGTCGGCAGGCGGACATGCAGCGCGAGAGGAGGGAATGAGGACCCCCTCGAGATTCAGGGCCGTCCTAACCGTAATTCTAACTCTAACTGCAACTGTAACTGTAGCTGTAAAATGTAGCTGTAAATGGAACTGGAACTGGAACTGGAACTGGAACTGGAACTGGAACTGGAACTGGAACGCCAACACCAACACCAACACCAACACCAACACCAACAATAACAACAACGGCGATTTTGTTATTTTCATGGGGAATTAGTCTCTGATCCATTTCTGCACCAACTCAGAAAGCTCAAACTGCCCAAGGAGCTGCTGATCCAGTTCTACAGAGGAATGATCGAGTCTGTCACATCTGCATCTGTACAACTGTCTGGTTTGGCTCTGCAACCCTACAAGACAGACACAGACTTCAGAGGATCATTAGAACTGCAGGGAAAAAAAACAACCTCTACCAACCTGCCTTCATTTGAGGCCCTGTATACAGCACGAGTCAAAAAAGAGGGCTGCAAAAATATAGACAGACCTCTCACATCCTGGACATCCACTGTTTCAACTCCTATCCTCAGGGTCTCCTGAGGAACATTCAGAACCTTGAAAATGGACTCGCATTGATGACGTTTGCGGTGCCCTGTGCTTACGGAATGCCCTTTTGTGACCTTCTCAGGTGCCAAGTAAATGCGGAAGGCAGAGTCACTGAACCCACATGTTCCTGAGGTGACTTCTGGGTTGAGAAGCGAAACGTCTCTCTCCCAGGACAAGCAAGAAAAAGTCCAGTTGAAGGACTCTTGCCCAAAAAAAAAAAAAAAAAAGCACCTTTGGGACGACCCTGACCTGGGTGGCTGGGAATCTCCCTAGACGTCGAACCCTCTTCCTCACGTGACAACGGCAGCGAACGGGCCGGTGGCAACAAAAGGATCCCAACTTCGTATTTACATTCAACGTATTCTTAGAATGGGAAGAATTAATCAACCAACCAACCAACCAACCAACCAACCAACCAACCAATAAATAAATAAATAAATAAGTATTTGCTTCTTTATTACCTTAGGAAACATGTTAAAATATCGAAGAAGGAAGGGACTGCAGATGATCCCGAGGCAGATTGTATCCGAGCTGTTTGGAAAACTCATTTCCAGCACTCGTTCCATGAAATATTGAAAAAGTCAAAGATCCCGATGCCGTCATCGAGCCAAGTTCTGTTTGTGGAAAAAAGGGTCTTCCTTGGTCTTCCCTGTAGGTAGTAGAAGCAAAGGGGGTTCTGGACCGCTTCCGCTTCTCTCCTCACACCGGTTCACAGCTGCCGAGGGCGGCCATCCGTTTCCCCAGCAGAGTTGGAGCCGTTAGACCAGGGGAGGGCAAATGTGGCTCTTTTCTACAAGTTGTGGACTTCAGCTCCCAGAATTCCAGAGACCTTCCGTGGCAAAGAATGGGGTTTTTTTGTTTTGTTTTGTTTTTTAATGACCACATGTATTTTTTTAAAAGAATTTCTTTCTTTCTTTCTTTCTTTCTTTGGGTTTGTTTGTTTGTTTGTTTTGTTTGTTTGCTAAAGACTGAAGGATGCTGTAAAAACCTGTCAATCCCAAGGCCCCTGATAACTGAAAACGCAATTAACCCTTTGATTTGGCGCCCCCTGGTGGGCCAGAAGGTTCGGTGCACCGGTGTCGAGGAGGCCCCTTTTTAAAGTACTGTACAAGCAAGAATTCAAACATGAGACACTGCAGCGCGCGTTCATGTCTCCGAGTGTCTTTGTGGGTGGATTTCCAGGGCCAGCGGTGCCACATATATCATAAGGGTTGGCTTGGGGTAATGCTTGTTCAGGAAAGGGGGGATGGGAAAAGGTCAGAGGTACAGGCAAAGGGGGTTCTGGACTGCTTCTGCTTCTCTCCTGGCCCAGTGGGCGGGGCTGTCATTTTCACCCGACGGAATCGCAGGCTGGGCGGAGCCTCCTCCGGACACCTATTTAAGCCAGCGCCTATCGTGCCTGCCAGACACTTACGGAGCAACACTTAAAGAGAAGACAACGACAACGACGAAACATGCAAAACGGTGTGTCGGCAGGCGGACATGCAGCGCGAGAGGAGGGAATGAGGACCCCCTCGAGATTCAGGGCCGTCCTAACCGTAATTCTAACTCTAACTGCAACTGTAACTGTAGCTGTAAAATGTAGCTGTAAATGGAAATGGAACTGGAACTGGAACTGGAACTGGAACTGGAACTGGAACTGGAACGCCAACACCAACACCAACACCAACACCAACAATAACAACAACGGCGATTTTGTTATTTTCATGGGGAATTAGTCTCTGATCCATTTCTGCACCAACTCAGAAAGCTCAAACTGCCCAAGGAGCTGCTGATCCAGTTCTATAGAGGAATGATCGAGTCTGTCACATCTGCATCTGTACAACTGTCTGGTTTGGCTCTGCAACCCTACAAGACAGACACAGACTTCAGAGGATCATTAGAACTACAGGGGAAAAAAAAAAACAACCTCTACCAACCTGCCTTCATTTGAGGCCCTGTATACAGCACGAGTCAAAAAAGAGGGCTGCAAAAATATAGACAGACCTCTCACATCCTGGACATCCACTGTTTCAACTCCTATCCTCAGGGTCTCCTGAGGAACATTCAGAAGCTTGAAAATGGACTCGCATTGATGACGTTTGCGGTGCCCTGTGCTTACGGAATGCCCTTTTGTGACCTTCCCAGGTGCCAAGTAAATGCGGAAGGCAGAGTCACTGAACCCACATGTTCCTGAGGTGACTTCTGGGTTGAGAAGCGAAACGTCTCTCTCCCAGGACAAGCAAGAAAAAGTCCAGTTGAAGGACTCTTGCCCAAAAAAAAAAAAAAAAAGCACCTTTGGGACGACCCTGACCTGGGTGGCTGGGAATCTCCCTAGACGTCGAACCCTCTTCCTCACGTGACAACGGCAGCGAACGGGCCGGTGGCAACAAAAGGATCCCAACTTCGTATTTACATTCAACGTATTCTTAGAATGGGAAGAATTAATCAACCAACCAACCAACCAACCAACCAACCAACCAACCAACCAATAAATAAATAAATAAATAAGTATTTGCTTCTTTATTACCTTAGGAAACATGTTAAAATATCGAAGAAGGAAGGGACTGCAGATGATCACGAGGCAGATTATATCAGAGCTGTTTGGAAAACTCATTTCCAGCACTCGTTCCATGAAATATTGAAAAAGTCAAAGATCCCGATGCCGTCATCGAGCCAAGTTCTGTTTGTGGAAAAAAGGGTCTTCCTTGGTCTTCCCTGTAGGTAGTAGAAGCAAAGGGGGTTCTGGACCGCTTCTGCTTCTCTCCTCACACCGGTTCACAGCTGCCGAGGGCGGCCATCCGTTTCCCCAGCAGAGTTGGAGCCGTTAGACCAGGGGAGGGCAAATGTGGCTCTTTTCTACAAGTTGTGGACTTCAGCTCCCAGAATTCCAGAGACCTTCCGTGGCAAAGAATGGGGTTTTTTTGTTTTGTTTTGTTTTTTAATGACCACATGTATTTTTTTAAAAGAATTTCTTTCTTTCTTTCTTTCTTTCTTTCTTTGGGTTTGTTTGTTTGTTTGTTTTGTTTGTTTGCTAAAGACTGAAGGATGCTGTAAAAACCTGTCAATCCCAAGGCCCCTGATAACTGAAAACGCAATTAACCCTTTGATTTGGCGCCCCCTGGTGGGCCAGAAGGTTCGGTGCACCGGTGTCGAGGAGGCCCCTTTTTAAAGTACTGTACAAGCAAGAATTCAAACATGAGACACTGCAGCGCGCGTTCATGTCTCCGAGTGTCTTTGTGGGTGGATTTCCAGGGCCAGCGGTGCCACATATATCATAAGGGTTGGCTTGGGGTAATGCTTGTTCAGGAAAGGGGGGATGGGAAAAGGTCAGAGGTACAGGCAAAGGGGGTTCTGGACTGCTTCTGCTTCTCTCCTGGCCCAGTGGGCGGGGCTGTCATTTTCACCCGACGGAATCGCAGGCTGGGCGGAGCCTCCTCCGGACACCTATTTAAGCCAGCGCCTATCGTGCCTGCCAGACACTTACGGAGCAACACTTAAAGAGAAGACAACGACAACGACGAAACATGCAAAACGGTGTGTCAGCAGGCGGACATGCAGCGCGAGAGGAGGGAATGAGGACCCCCTCGAGATTCAGGGCCGTCCTAACCGTAATTCTAACTCTAACTGCAACTGTAACTGTAGCTGTAAAATGTAGCTGTAAATGGAACTGGAACTGGAACTGGAACTGGAACTGGAACTGGAACTGGAACTGGAACTGGAACTGGAACGCCAACACCAACACCAACACCAACACCAACAATAACAACAACGGCGATTTTGTTATTTTCATGGGGAATTAGTCTCTGATCCATTTCTGCACCAACTCAGAAAGCTCAAACTGCCCAAGGAGCTGCTGATCCAGTTCTATAGAGGAATGATCGAGTCTGTCACATCTGCATCTGTACAACTGTCTGGTTTGGCTCTGCAACCCTACAAGACAGACACAGACTTCAGAGGATCATTAGAACTGCAGGGGAAAAAAAAAAACAACCTCTACCAACCTGCCTTCATTTGAGGCCCTGTATACAGCACGAGTCAAAAAAGAGGGCTGCAAAAATATAGACAGACCTCTCACATCCTGGACATCCACTGTTTCAACTCCTATCCTCAGGGTCTCCTGAGGAACATTCAGAAGCTTGAAAATGGACTCGCATTGATGACGTTTGCGGTGCCCTGTGCTTACGGAATGCCCTTTTGTGACCTTCCCAGGTGCCAAGTAAATGCGGAAGGCAGAGTCACTGAACCCACATGTTCCTGAGGTGACTTCTGGGTTGAGAAGCGAAACGTCTCTCTCCCAGGACAAGCAAGAAAAAGTCCAGTTGAAGGACTCTTGCCCAAAAAAAAAAAAAAAAAGCACCTTTGGGACGACCCTGACCTGGGTGGCTGGGAATCTCCCTAGACGTCGAACCCTCTTCCTCACGTGACAACGGCAGCGAACGGGCCGGTGGCAACAAAAGGATCCCAACTTCGTATTTACATTCAACGTATTCTTAGAATGGGAAGAATTAATCAACCAACCAACCAACCAACCAACCAACCAACCAACCAACCAACCAATAAATAAATAAATAAATAAGTATTTGCTTCTTTATTACCTTAGGAAACATGTTAAAATATCGAAGAAGGAAGGGACTGCAGATGATCACGAGGCAGATTATATCAGAGCTGTTTGGAAAACTCATTTCCAGCACTCGTTCCATGAAATATTGAAAAAGTCAAAGATCCCGATGCCGTCATCGAGCCAAGTTCTGTTTGTGGAAAAAAGGGTCTTCCTTGGTCTTCCCTGTAGGTAGTAGAAGCAAAGGGGGTTCTGGACCGCTTCCGCTTCTCTCCTCACACCGGTTCACAGCTGCCGAGGGCGGCCATCCGTTTCCCCAGCAGAGTTGGAGCCGTTAGACCAGGGGAGGGCAAATGTGGCTCTTTTCTACAAGTTGTGGACTTCAGCTCCCAGAATTCCAGAGACCTTCCGTGGCAAAGAATGGGGTTTTTTTGTTTTGTTTTGTTTTTTAATGACCACATGTATTTTTTTAAAAGAATTTCTTTCTTTCTTTCTTTCTTTCTTTCTTTCTTTCTTTCTTTCTTTCTTTCTTTGGGTTTGTTTGTTTGTTTGTTTTGTTTGTTTGCTAAAGACTGAAGGATGCTGTAAAAACCTGTCAATCCCAAGGCCCCTGATAACTGAAAACGCAATTAACCCTTTGATTTGGCGCCCCCTGGTGGGTCAGAAGGTTCGGTGCACCGGTGTCGAGGAGGCCCCCTTTTTAAAGTACTGTACAAGCAAGAATTCAAACATGAGACACTGCAGCGCGCGTTCATGTCTCCGAGTGTCTTTGTGGGTGGATTTCCAGGGCCAGCGGTGCCAGACCAGTACATACATACATACATACATACATACATACTATATATATATATATATATATATATTCCATATATCATAAGGGTTGGCTTGGGGTAATGCTTGTTCAGGAAAGGGGGGATGGGAAAAGGTCAGAGGTACAGGCAAAGGGGGTTCTGGACTGCTTCTGCTTCTCTCCTGGCCCAGTGGGCGGGGCTGTCATTTTCACCCGACGGAATTGCAGGCTGGGCGGAGCCTCCTCCGGACACCTATTTAAGCCAGCGCCTATCGTGCCTGCCAGACACTTACGGAGCAACACTTAAAGAGAAGACAACGACAACGACGAAACATGCAAAACGGTGCGTCGGCAGGCGGACATGCAGCGCGAGAGGAGGGAATGAGGACCCCCTCGAGATTCAGGGCCGTCCTAACCGTAATTCTAACTCTAACTGCAACTGTAACTGTAGCTGTAAAATGTAGCTGTAAATGGAACTGGAACTGGAACTGGAACTGGAACTGGAACTGGAACTGGAACTGGAACTGGAACGCCAACACCAACACCAACACCAACACCAACAATAACAACAAGGGCAATTTTGTTATTTTCATGGGGAATTAGTCTCTGATCCATTTCTGCACCAACTCAGAAAGCTCAAACTGCCCAAGGTGCTGCTGATCCAGTTCTATAGAGGAATGATCGAGTCTGTCACATCTGCATCTGTACAACTGTCTGGTTTGGCTCTGCAACCCTACAAGACAGACACAGACTTCAGAGGATCATTAGAACTGCAGGGGGAAAAAAAAAACAACCTCTACCAACCTGCCTTCATTTGAGGCCCTGTATACAGCACGAGTCAAAAAAGAGGGCTGCAAAAATATAGACAGACCTCTCACATCCTGGACATCCACTGTTTCAACTCCTATCCTCAGGGTCTCCTGAGGAACATTCAGAACCTTGAAAATGGACTCGCATTGATGACGTTTGCGGTGCCCTGTGCTTACGGAATGCCCTTTTGTGACCTTCCCAGGTGCCAAGTAAATGCGGAAGGCAGAGTCACTGAACCCACATGTTCCTGAGGTGACTTCTGGGTTGAGAAGCGAAACGTCTCTCTCCCAGGACAAGCAAGAAAAAGTCCAGTTGAAGGACTCTTGCCAAAAAAAAAAAAAAAAGCACCTTTGGGACGACCCTGACCTGGGTGGCTGGGAATCTCCCTAGACGTCGAACCCTCTTCCTCACGTGACAACGGCAGCGAACGGGCCGGTGGCAACAAAAGGATCCCAACTTCGTATTTACATTCAACGTATTCTTAGAATGGGAAGAATTAATCAACCAACCAACCAACCAACCAACCAACCAACCAACCAACCAACCAATAAATAAATAAATAAATAAATAAGTATTTGCTTCTTTATTACCTTAGGAAACATGTTAAAATATCGAAGAAGGAAGGGACTGCAGATGATCACGAGGCAGATTATATCAGAGCTGTTTGGAAAACCCATTTCCAGCACTCGTTCCATGAAATATTGAAAAAGTCAAAGATCCCGATGCCGTCATCGAGCCAAGTTCTGTTTGTGGAAAAAAGGGTCTTCCTTGGTCTTCCCTGTAGGTAGTAGAAGCAAAGGGGGTTCTGGACCGCTTCCGCTTCTCTCCTCACACCGGTTCACAGCTGCCGAGGGCGGCCATCCGTTTCCCCAGCAGAGATGGAGCCGTTAGACCAGGGGAGGGCAAATGTGGCTCTTTTCTACAAGTTGTGGACTTCAGCTCCCAGAATTCCAGAGACCTTCCGTGGCAAAGAATGGGTTTTTTTGTTTTCTTTTGTTTTTTAATGACCACATGTATTTTTTTAAAAGAATTTCTTTCTTTCTTTCTTTCTTTCTTTCTTTCTTTGGGTTTGTTTGTTTGTTTGTTTTGTTTGTTTGCTAAAGACTGAAGGATGCTGTAAAAACCTGTCAATCCCAAGGCCCCTGATAACTGAAAACGCAATTAACCCTTTGATTTGGCGCCCCCTGGTGGGCCAGAAGGTTCGGTGCACCGGTGTCGAGGAGGCCCCCTTTTTAAAGTACTGTACAAGCAAGAATTCAAACATGAGACACTGCAGCCCACGTTCATGTCTCCGAGTGTCTTTGTGGGTGGATTTCCAGGGCCAGCGGTGCCAGACCAGTACATACATACATACATACATACATACATACTATATATATATATATATTCCATATATCATAAGGGTTGGCTTGGGGTAATGCTTGTTCAGGAAAGGGGGGATGGGAAAAGGTCAGAGGTACAGGCAAAGGGGGTTCTGGACTGCTTCTGCTTCTCTCCTGGCCCAGTGGGCGGGGCTGTCATTTTCACCCGACGGAATCGCAGGCTGGGCGGAGCCTCCTCCGGACACCTATTTAAGCCAGCGCCTATCGTGCCTGCCAGACACTTACGGAGCAACACTTAAAGAGAAGACAACGACAACGACGAAACATGCAAAACGGTGCGTCGGCAGGCGGACATGCAGCGCGAGAGGAGGGAATGAGGACCCCCTCGAGATTCAGGGCCGTCCTAACCGTAATTCTAACTCTAACTGCAACTGTAACTGTAGCTGTAAAATGTAGCTGTAAATGGAACTGGAACTGGAACTGGAACTGGAACTGGAACTGGAACTGGAACTGGAACTGGAACTGGAACGCCAACACCAACACCAACACCAACACCAACAATAACAACAACGGCGATTTTGTTATTTTCATGGGGAATTAGTCTCTGATCCATTTCTGCACCAACTCAGAAAGCTCAAACTGCCCAAGGAGCTGCTGATCCAGTTCTATAGAGGAATGATCGAGTCTGTCACATCTGCATCTGTACAACTGTCTGGTTTGGCTCTGCAACCCTACAAGACAGACACAGACTTCAGAGGATCATTAGAACTGCAGGGGAAAAAAAAAAACAACCTCTACCAACCTGCCTTCATTTGAGGCCCTGTATACAGCACGAGTCAAAAAAGAGGGCTGCAAAAATATAGACAGACCTCTCACATCCTGGACATCCACTGTTTCAACTCCTATCCTCAGGGTCTCCTGAGGAACATTCAGAACCTTGAAAATGGACTCGCATTGATGACGTTTGCGGTGCCCTGTGCTTACGGAATGCCCTTTTGTGACCTTCCCAGGTGCCAAGTAAATGCGGAAGGCAGAGTCACTGAACCCACATGTTCCTGAGGTGACTTCTGGGTTGAGAAGCGAAACGTCTCTCTCCCAGGACAAGCAAGAAAATGTCCAGTTGAAGGACTCTTGCCCAAAAAAAAAAAAAAAAAGCACCTTTGGGACGACCCTGACCTGGGTGGCTGGGAATCTCCCTAGACGTCGAACCCTCTTCCTCATGTGACAACGGCAGCGAACGGGCCGGTGGCAACAAAAGGATCCCAACTTCGTATTTCCATTCAACGTATTCTTAGAATGGGAAGAATTAATCAACCAACCAACCAACCAACCAACCAATAAATAAATAAATAAATAAATAAGTATTTGCTTCTTTATTACCTTAGGAAACATGTTAAAATATCGAAGAAGGAAGGGACTGCAGATGATCACGAGGCAGATTGTATCAGAGCTGTTTGGAAAACCCATTTCCAGCACTCGTTCCATGAAATATTGAAAAAGTCAAAGATCCCGATGCCGTCATCGAGCCAAGTTCTGTTTGTGGAAAAAAGGGTCTTCCTTGGTCTTCCCTGTAGGTAGTAGAAGCAAAGGGGGTTCTGGACCGCTTCCGCTTCTCTCCTCACACCGGTTCACAGCTGCCGAGGGCGGCCATCCGTTTCCCCAGCAGAGATGGAGCCGTTAGACCAGGGGAGGGCAAATGTGGCTCTTTTCTACAAGTTGTGGACTTCAGCTCCCAGAATTCCAGAGACCTTCCGTGGCAAAGAATGGGTTTTTTTGTTTTGTTTTGTTTTTTAATGACCACATGTATTTTTTTAAAAGAATTTCTTTCTTTCTTTCTTTCTTTCTTTGGGTTTGTTTGTTTGTTTGTTTTGTTTGTTTGCTAAAGACTGAAGGATGCTGTAAAAACCTGTCAATCCCAAGGCCCCTGATAACTGAAAACGCAATTAACCCTTTGATTTGGCGCCCCCTGGTGGGCCAGAAGGTTCGGTGCACCGGTGTCGAGGAGGCCCCCTTTTTAAAGTACTGTACAAGCAAGAATTCAAACATGAGACACTGCAGCGCGCGTTCATGTCTCCGAGTGTCTTTGTGGGTGGATTTCCAGGGCCAGCGGTGCCAGACCAGTACATACATACATACATACATACATACATACATACATACATACTATATATATATATATATTCTATACATATATATATATATATATATATATATATATATATATATATATATATTCAATATATCATAAGGGTTGGCTTGGGGTAATGCTTGTTCAGGAAAGGGGGGATGGGAAAAGGTCAGAGGTACAGGCAAAGGGGGTTCTGGACCGCTTCTGCTTCTCTCCTGGCCCAGTGGGCGGGGCTGTCATTTTCACCCGACGGAATCGCAGGCTGGGCGGAGCCTCCTCCGGGCACCTATTTAAGCCGGCGCCTGTCGTGCCTGCCAGACACTTACGGAGCAACACTTAAAGAGAAGACGACGACGACGACGAAATATGCAAAACGGTGCGTCGGCAGGCGGACATGCAGCGCGAGAGGAGGGAATGAGGACCCCCTCGATATTCAGGGCCGTCCTAACCGTAATTCTAACTCTAACTGCAACTGTAACTGTAGCTGTAAAATGTAGCTGTAAACGGAACTGGAACTGGAACTGGAACTGGAACTGGAACTGGAACTGGAACGCCAACACCAACACCAACACCAACACCAACAATAACAACAACGGCGATTTTGTTATTTTCATGGGGAATTAGTCTCTGATCCATTTCTGCACCAACTCAGAAAGCTCAAACTGCCCAAGGAGCTGCTGATCCAGTTCTATAGAGGAATGATCGAGTCTGTCACATCTGCATCTGTACAACTGTCTGGTTTGGCTCTGCAACCCTACAAGACAGACACAGACTTCAGAGGATCATTAGAACTGCAGGGGGAAAAAAAAACAACCTCTACCAACCTGCCTTCATTTGAGGCCCTGTATACAGCACGAGTCAAAAAAGAGGGCTGCAAAAATATAGACAGACCTCTCACATCCTGGACATCCACTGTTTCAACTCCTATCCTCAGGGTCTCCTGAGGAACATTCAGAAGCTTGAAAATGGACTCGCATTGATGACGTTTGCGGTGCCCTGTGCTTACGGAATGCCCTTTTGTGACCTTCCCAGGTGCCAAGTAAATGCGGAAGGCAGAGTCACTGAACCCACATGTTCCTGAGGTGACTTCTGGGTTGAGAAGCGAAACGTCTCTCTCCCAGGACAAGCAAGAAAAAGTCCAGTTGAAGGACTCTTGCCCAAAAAAAAAAAAAAAAAAGCACCTTTGGGACGACCCTGACCTGGGTGGCTGGGAATCTCCCTAGACGTCGAACCCTCTTCCTCACGTGACAACGGCAGCGAACGGGCCGGTGGCAACAAAAGGATCCCAACTTCGTATTTACATTCAACGTATTCTTAGAATGGGAAGAATTAATCAACCAACCAACCAACCAACCAACCAACCAACCAACCAACCAACCAACCAATAAATAAATAAATAAATAAGTATTTGCTTCTTTATTACCTTAGGAAACATGTTAAAATATCGAAGAAGGAAGGGACTGCAGATGATCACGAGGCAGATTATATCAGAGCTGTTTGGAAAACCCATTTCCAGCACTCGTTCCATGAAATATTGAAAAAGTCAAAGATCCCGATGCCGTCATCGAGCCAAGTTCTGTTTGTGGAAAAAAGGGTCTTCCTTGGTCTTCCCTGTAGGTAGTAGAAGCAAAGGGGGTTCTGGACCGCTTCCGCTTCTCTCCTCACACCGGTTCACAGCTGCCGAGGGCGGCCATCCGTTTCCCCAGCAGAGATGGAGCCGTTAGACCAGGGGAGGGCAAATGTGGCTCTTTTCTACAAGTTGTGGACTTCAGCTCCCAGAATTCCAGAGACCTTCCGTGGCAAAGAATGGGTTTTTTTGTTTTGTTTTGTTTTTTAATGACCACATGTATTTTTTTAAAAGAATTTCTTTCTTTCTTTCTTTCTTTCTTTGGGTTTGTTTGTTTGTTTGTTTTGTTTGTTTGCTAAAGACTGAAGGATGCTGTAAAAACCTGTCAATCCCAAGGCCCCTGATAACTGAAAACGCAATTAACCCTTTGATTTGGCGCCCCCTGGTGGGCCAGAAGGTTCGGTGCACCGGTGTCGAGGAGGCCCCCTTTTTAAAGTACTGTACAAGCAAGAATTCAAACATGAGACACTGCAGCGCGCGTTCATGTCTCCGAGTGTCTTTGTGGGTGGATTTCCAGGGCCAGCGGTGCCAGACCAGTACATACATACATACATACATACATACATACATACATACATACATACTATATATATATATATATTCTATACATATATATATATATATATATATATATATATATATATATATATATATATATATATATATATATATATTCAATATATCATAAGGGTTGGCTTGGGGTAATGCTTGTTCAGGAAAGGGGGGATGGGAAAAGGTCAGAGGTACAGGCAAAGGGGGTTCTGGACCGCTTCTGCTTCTCTCCTGGCCCAGTGGGCGGGGCTGTCATTTTCACCCGACGGAATCGCAGGCTGGGCGGAGCCTCCTCCGGGCACCTATTTAAGCCGGCGCCTGTCGTGCCTGCCAGACACTTACGGAGCAACACTTAAAGAGAAGACGACGACGACGACGAAATATGCAAAACGGTGCGTCGGCAGGCGGACATGCAGCGCGAGAGGAGGGAATGAGGACCCCCTCGATATTCAGGGCCGTCCTAACCGTAATTCTAACTCTAACTGCAACTGTAACTGTAGCTGTAAAATGTAGCTGTAAACGGAACTGGAACTGGAACTGGAACTGGAACTGGAACTGGAACTGGAACGCCAACACCAACACCAACACCAACACCAACAATAACAACAACGGCGATTTTGTTATTTTCATGGGGAATTAGTCTCTGATCCATTTCTGCACCAACTCAGAAAGCTCAAACTGCCCAAGGAGCTGCTGATCCAGTTCTATAGAGGAATGATCGAGTCTGTCACATCTGCATCTGTACAACTGTCTGGTTTGGCTCTGCAACCCTACAAGACAGACACAGACTTCAGAGGATCATTAGAACTGCAGGGGAAAAAAAAAACAACCTCTACCAACCTGCCTTCATTTGAGGCCCTGTATACAGCACGAGTCAAAAAAGAGGGCTGCAAAAATATAGACAGACCTCTCACATCCTGGACATCCACTGTTTCAACTCCTATCCTCAGGGTCTCCTGAGGAACATTCAGAAGCTTGAAAATGGACTCGCATTGATGACGTTTGCGGTGCCCTGTGCTTACGGAATGCCCTTTTGTGACCTTCCCAGGTGCCAAGTAAATGCGGAAGGCAGAGTCACTGAACCCACATGTTCCTGAGGTGACTTCTGGGTTGAGAAGCGAAACGTCTCTCTCCCAGGACAAGCAAGAAAAAGTCCAGTTGAAGGACTCTTGCCCAAAAAAAAAAAAAAAAAAGCACCTTTGGGACGACCCTGACCTGGGTGGCTGGGAATCTCCCTAGACGTCGAACCCTCTTCCTCACGTGACAACGGCAGCGAACGGGCCGGTGGCAACAAAAGGATCCCAACTTCGTATTTACATTCAACGTATTCTTAGAATGGGAAGAATTAATCAACCAACCAAGCAACCAAGCAACCAACCAACCAACCAACCAATAAATAAATAAATAAATAAATAAGTATTTGCTTCTTTATTACCTTAGGAAACATGTTAAAATATCGAAGAAGGAAGGGACTGCAGATGATCACGAGGCAGATTATATCAGAGCTGTTTGGAAAACCCATTTCCAGCACTCGTTCCATGAAATATTGAAAAAGTCAAAGATCCCGATGCCGTCATCGAGCCAAGTTCTGTTTGTGGAAAAAAGGGTCTTCCTTGGTCTTCCCTGTAGGTAGTAGAAGCAAAGGGGGTTCTGGACCGCTTCCGCTTCTCTCCTCACACCGGTTCACAGCTGCCGAGGGCGGCCATCCGTTTCCCCAGCAGAGATGGAGCCGTTAGACCAGGGGAGGGCAAATGTGGCTCTTTTCTACAAGTTGTGGACTTCAGCTCCCAGAATTCCAGAGACCTTCCGTGGCAAAGAATGGGTTTTTTGTTTTGTTTTGTTTTTTAATGACCACATGTATTTTTTTTAAAGAATTTCTTTCTTTCTTTCTTTCTTTCTTTGGGTTTGTTTGTTTGTTTGTTTTGTTTGTTTGCTAAAGACTGAAGGATGCTGTAAAAACCTGTCAATCCCAAGGCCCCTGATAACTGAAAACGCAATTAACCCTTTGATTTGGCGCCCCCTGGTGGGCCAGAAGGTTCGGTGCACCGGTGTCGAGGAGGCCCCCTTTTTAAAGTACTGTACAAGCAAGAATTCAAACATGAGACACTGCAGCGCGCGTTCATGTCTCCGAGTGTCTTTGTGGGTGGATTTCCAGGGCCAGCGGTGCCAGACCAGTACATACATACATACATACATACATACATACATACATACATACTATATATATATATATTCTATACATATATATATATATATATATATATATATATATATATATATATATATATATATATATATATATTCAATATATCATAAGGGTTGGCTTGGGGTAATGCTTGTTCAGGAAAGGGGGGATGGGAAAAGGTCAGAGGTACAGGCAAAGGGGGTTCTGGACCGCTTCTGCTTCTCTCCTGGCCCAGTGGGCGGGGCTGTCATTTTCACCCGACGGAATCGCAGGCTGGGCGGAGCCTCCTCCGGGCACCTATTTAAGCCGGCGCCTGTCGTGCCTGCCAGACACTTACGGAGCAACACTTAAAGAGAAGACGACGACGACGACGAAACATGCAAAACGGTGCGTCGGCAGGCGGACATGCAGCGCGAGAGGAGGGAATGAGGACCCCCTCGATATTCAGGGCCGTCCTAACCGTAATTCTAACTCTAACTGCAACTGTAACTGTAGCTGTAAAATGTAGCTGTAAACGGAACTGGAACTGGAACTGGAACTGGAACTGGAACTGGAACTGGAACGCCAACACCAACACCAACACCAACACCAACAATAACAACAACGGCGATTTTGTTATTTTCATGGGGAATTAGTCTCTGATCCATTTCTGCACCAACTCAGAAAGCTCAAACTGCCCAAGGAGCTGCTGATCCAGTTCTATAGAGGAATGATCGAGTCTGTCACATCTGCATCTGTACAACTGTCTGGTTTGGCTCTGCAACCCTACAAGACAGACACAGACTTCAGAGGATCATTAGAACTGCAGGGGAAAAAAAAAAACAACCTCTACCAACCTGCCTTCATTTGAGGCCCTGTATACAGCACGAGTCAAAAAAGAGGGCTGCAAAAATATAGACAGACCTCTCACATCCTGGACATCCACTGTTTCAACTCCTATCCTCAGGGTCTCCTGAGGAACATTCAGAAGCTTGAAAATGGACTCGCATTGATGACGTTTGCGGTGCCCTGTGCTTACGGAATGCCCTTTTGTGACCTTCCCAGGTGCCAAGTAAATGCGGAAGGCAGAGTCACTGAACCCACATGTTCCTGAGGTGACTTCTGGGTTGAGAAGCGAAACGTCTCTCTCCCAGGACAAGCAAGAAAAAGTCCAGTTGAAGGACTCTTGCCCAAAAAAAAAAAAAAAAAGCACCTTTGGGACGACCCTGACCTGGGTGGCTGGGAATCTCCCTAGACGTCGAACCCTCTTCCTCACGTGACAACGGCAGCGAACGGGCCGGTGGCAACAAAAGGATCCCAACTTCGTATTTCCATTCAACGTATTCTTAGAATGGGAAGAATTAATCAACCAACCAACCAACCAACCAACCAATAAATAAATAAATAAATAAATAAGTATTTGCTTCTTTATTACCTTAGGAAACATGTTAAAATATCGAAGAAGGAAGGGACTCCAGAAGATCCCGAGGCAGATTGTATCCGAGCTCTTTGGAAAACCCATTTCCAGCACTCGTTCCATGAAATATTGAAAAAGTCAAAGATCCCGATGCCGTCATCGAGCCAAGTTCTGTTTGTGGAAAAAAGGGTCTTCCTTGGTCTTCCCTGTAGGTAGTAGAAGCAAAGGGGGTTCTGGACCGCTTCCGCTTCTCTCCTCACACCGGTTCACAGCTGCCGAGGGCGGCCATCCGTTTCCCCAGCAGATAGGGAGCCGTTAGACCAGGGGAGGGCAAATGTGGCTCTTTTCTACAAGTTGTGGACTTCAGCTCCCAGAATTCCAGAGACCTTCCGTGGCAAAGAATGGGTTTTTTTGTTTTCTTTTGTTTTTTAATGACCACATGTATTTTTTTAAAAGAATTTCTTTCTTTCTTTCTTTCTTTCTTTGGGTTTGTTTGTTTGTTTGTTTTGTTTGTTTGCTAAAGACTGAAGGATGCTGTAAAAACCTGTCAATCCCAAGGCCCCTGATAACTGAAAACGCAATTAACCCTTTGATTTGGCGCCCCCTGGTGGCCTAGAAGGTTCGGTGCACCGGTGTCGAGGAGGCCCCCTTTTTTAAGTACTGTACAAGCAAGAATTCAAACATGAGACACTGCAGCGCGCGTTCATGTCTCCGAGTGTCTTTGTGGGTGGATTTCCAGGGCCAGCGGTGCCAGACCAGTACATACATACATACATACATACATACATACATACATACATACTATATATATATATATATTCTATACATATATATATATATATATATATATATATATATATATATATATATTCAATATATCATAAGGGTTGGCTTGGGGTAATGCTTGTTCAGGAAAGGGGGGATGGGAAAAGGTCAGAGGTACAGGCAAAGGGGGTTCTGGACCGCTTCTGCTTCTCTCCTGGCCCAGTGGGCGGGGCTGTCATTTTCACCCGACGGAATCGCAGGCTGGGCGGAGCCTCCTCCGGGCACCTATTTAAGCCGGCGCCTGTCGTGCCTGCCAGACACTTACGGAGCAACACTTAAAGAGAAGACGACGACGACGACGAAACATGCAAAACGGTGCGTCGGCAGGCGGACATGCAGCGCGAGAGGAGGGAATGAGGACCCCCTCGATATTCAGGGCCGTCCTAACCGTAATTCTAACTCTAACTGCAACTGTAACTGTAGCTGTAAAATGTAGCTGTAAACGAAACTGGAACTGGATCTGGAACTGGAACTGGAACTGGAACTGGAACTGGAACTGGAACGCCAACACCAACACCAACACCAACACCAACACCAACAATAACAACAACGGCGATTTTGTTATTTTCATGGGGAATTAGTCTCTGATCCATTTCTGCACCAACTCAGAAAGCTCAAACTGCCCAAGGAGCTGCTGATCCAGTTCTATAGAGGAATGATCGAGTCTGTCACATCTGCATCTGTACAACTGTCTGGTTTGGCTCTGCAACCCTACAAGACAGACACAGACTTCAGAGGATCATTAGAACTGCAGGGGGAAAAAAAAAACAACCTCTACCAACCTGCCTTCATTTGAGGCCCTGTATACAGCACGAGTCAAAAAAGAGGGCTGCAAAAATATAGACAGACCTCTCACATCCTGGACATCCACTGTTTCAACTCCTATCCTCAGGGTCTCCTGAGGAACATTCAGAAGCTTGAAAATGGACTCGCATTGATGACGTTTGCGGTGCCCTGTGCTTACG
Source organism: Pantherophis guttatus (assembly GCF_059756535.1). Lineage (NCBI taxonomy): Eukaryota > Metazoa > Chordata > Lepidosauria > Squamata > Colubridae > Pantherophis > Pantherophis guttatus. The sequence continues at coordinate 7,920,526 of NC_142063.1, forward strand.
GAATGCCCTTTTGTGACCTTCCCAGGAGCCAAGTAAATGCGGAAGGCAGAGTCACTGAACCCACATGTTCCTGAGGTGACTTCTGGGTTGAGAAGCGAAACGTCTCTCTCCCAGGACAAGCAAGAAAAAGTCCAGTTGAAGGACTCTTGCCCAAAAAAAAAAAAAAAAAAAAGCACCTTTGGGACGACCCTGACCTGGGTGGCTGGGAATCTCCCTAGACGTCGAACCCTCTTCCTCACGTGACAACGGCAGCGAACGGGCCGGTGGCAACAAAAGGATCCCAACTTCGTATTTACATTCAACGTATTCTTAGAATGGGAAGAATTAATCAACCAACCAACCAACCAACCAACCAATAAATAAATAAATAAATAAATAAGTATTTGCTTCTTTATTACCTTAGGAAACATGTTAAAATATCGAAGAAGGAAGGGACTCCAGAAGATCCCGAGGCAGATTGTATCAGAGCTGTTTGGAAAACCCATTTCCAGCACTCGTTCCATGAAATATTGAAAAAGTCAAAGATCCCGATGCCGTCATCGAGCCAAGTTCTGTTTGTGAAAAAAAGGGTCTTCCTTGGTCTTCCCTGTAGGTAGTAGAAGCAAAGGGGGTTCTGGACCGCTTCCGCTTCTCTCCTCACACCGGTTCACAGCTGCCGAGGGCGGCCATCCGTTTCCCCAGCAGATAGGGAGCCGTTAGACCAGGGGAGGGCAAATGTGGCTCTTTTCTACAAGTTGTGGACTTCAGCTCCCAGAATTCCAGAGACCTTCTGTGGCAAAGAATGGTTTTTTTTGTTTTCTTTTGTTTTTTAATGACCACATGTATTTTTTTAAAAGAATTTCTTTCTTTCTTTCTTTCTTTCTTTGGGTTTGTTTGTTTGTTTGTTTTGTTTGTTTGCTAAAGACTGAAGGATGCTGTAAAAACCTGTCAATCCCAAGGCCCCTGATAACTGAAAACGCAATTAACCCTTTGATTTGGCGCCCCCTGGTGGCCTAGAAGGTTCGGTGCACCGGTGTCGAGGAGGCCCCCTTTTTTAAGTACTGTACAAGCAAGAATTCAAACATGAGACACTGCAGCGCGCGTTCATGTCTCCGAGTGTCTTTGTGGGTGGATTTCCAGGGCCAGCGGTGCCAGACCAGTACATACATACATACATACATACATACATACATACATACTATATATATATATATATTCTATACATATATATATATATATATATATATATATATATATATATATATTCAATATATCATAAGGGTTGGCTTGGGGTAATGCTTGTTCAGGAAAGGGGGGATGGGAAAAGGTCAGAGGTACAGGCAAAGGGGGTTCTGGACCGCTTCTGCTTCTCTCCTGGCCCAGTGGGCGGGGCTGTCATTTTCACCCGACGGAATCGCAGGCTGGGCGGAGCCTCCTCCGGGCACCTATTTAAGCCGGCGCCTGTCGTGCCTGCCAGACACTTACGGAGCAACACTTAAAGAGAAGACGACGACGACGACGAAACATGCAAAACGGTGCGTCGGCAGGCGGACATGCAGCGCGAGAGGAGGGAATGAGGACCCCCTCGATATTCAGGGCCGTCCTAACCGTAATTCTAACTCTAACTGCAACTGTAACTGTAGCTGTAAAATGTAGCTGTAAACGAAACTGGAACTGGAACTGGAACTGGAACTGGAACTGGAACTGGAACTGGAACTGGAACGCCAACACCAACACCAACACCAACACCAACACCAACAATAACAACAACGGCGATTTTGTTATTTTCATGGGGAATTAGTCTCTGATCCATTTCTGCACCAACTCAGAAAGCTCAAACTGCCCAAGGAGCTGCTGATCCAGTTCTATAGAGGAATGATCGAGTCTGTCACATCTGCATCTGTACAACTGTCTGGTTTGGCTCTGCAACCCTACAAGACAGACACAGACTTCAGAGGATCATTAGAACTGCAGGGGAAAAAAAAAAACAACCTCTACCAACCTGCCTTCATTTGAGGCCCTGTATACAGCACGAGTCAAAAAAGAGGGCTGCAAAAATATAGACAGACCTCTCACATCCTGGACATCCACTGTTTCAACTCCTATCCTCAGGGTCTCCTGAGGAACATTCAGAAGCTTGAAAATGGACTCGCATTGATGACGTTTGCGGTGCCCTGTGCTTACGGAATGCCCTTTTGTGACCTTCCCAGGAGCCAAGTAAATGCGGAAGGCAGAGTCACTGAACCCACATGTTCCTGAGGTGACTTCTGGGTTGAGAAGCGAAACGTCTCTCTCCCAGGACAAGCAAGAAAAAGTCCAGTTGAAGGACTCTTGCCCAAAAAAAAAAAAAAAAAAAAGCACCTTTGGGACGACCCTGACCTGGGTGGCTGGGAATCTCCCTAGACGTCGAACCCTCTTCCTCACGTGACAACGGCAGCGAACGGGCCGGTGGCAACAAAAGGATCCCAACTTCGTATTTACATTCAACGTATTCTTAGAATGGGAAGAATTAATCAACCAACCAACCAACCAACCAACCAATAAATAAATAAATAAATAAATAAGTATTTGCTTCTTTATTACCTTAGGAAACATGTTAAAATATCGAAGAAGGAAGGGACTCCAGAAGATCCCGAGGCAGATTGTATCAGAGCTGTTTGGAAAACCCATTTCCAGCACTCGTTCCATGAAATATTGAAAAAGTCAAAGATCCCGATGCCGTCATCGAGCCAAGTTCTGTTTGTGAAAAAAAGGGTCTTCCTTGGTCTTCCCTGTAGGTAGTAGAAGCAAAGGGGGTTCTGGACCGCTTCCGCTTCTCTCCTCACACCGGTTCACAGCTGCCGAGGGCGGCCATCCGTTTCCCCAGCAGAGATGGAGCCGTTAGACCAGGGGAGGGCAAATGTGGCTCTTTTCTACAAGTTGTGGACTTCAGCTCCCAGAATTCCAGAGACCTTCCGTGGCAAAGAATGGGTTTTTTTGTTTTGTTTTGTTTTTTAATGACCACATGTATTTTTTTAAAAGAATTTCTTTCTTTCTTTCTTTCTTTCTTTCTTTCTTTCTTTCTTTGGGTTTGTTTGTTTGTTTGTTTTGTTTGTTTGCTAAAGACTGAAGGATGCTGTAAAAACCTGTCAATCCCAAGGCCCCTGATAACTGAAAACGCAATTAACCCTTTGATTTGGCGCCCCCTGGTGGGCCAGAAGGTTCGGTGCACCGGTGTCGAGGAGGCCCCCTTTTTAAAGTACTGTACAAGCAAGAATTCAAACATGAGACACTGCAGCGCGCGTTCATGTCTCCGAGTGTCTTTGTGGGTGGATTTCCAGGGCCAGCGGTGCCAGACCAGTACATACATACATACATACATACATACTATATATATATATATATATATATATTCCATATATCATAAGGGTTGGCTTGGGGTAATGCTTGTTCAGGAAAGGGGGGATGGGAAAAGGTCAGAGGTACAGGCAAAGGGGGTTCTGGACTGCTTCTGCTTCTCTCCTGGCCCAGTGGGCGGGGCTGTCATTTTCACCCGACGGAATCGCAGGCTGGGCGGAGCCTCCTCCGGACACCTATTTAAGCCAGCGCCTATCGTGCCGGCCAGACACTTAAGGAGCAACACTTAAAGAGAAGACAACGACAACGACGAAACATGCAAAACGGTGCGTCGGCAGGCGGACATGCAGCGCGAGAGGAGGGAATGAGGACCCCCTCGAGATTCAGGGCCGTCCTAACCGTAATTCTAACTCTAACTGCAACTGTAACTGTAGCTGTAAAATGTAGCTGTAAACGGAACTGGAACTGGAACTGGAACTGGAACTGGAACTGGAACTGGAACTGGAACGCCAACACCAACACCAACACCAACACCAACAATAACAACAACGGCGATTTTGTTATTTTCATGGGGAATTAGTCTCTGATCCATTTCTGCACCAACTCAGAAAGCTCAAACTGCCCAAGGAGCTGCTGATCCAGTTCTATAGAGGAATGATCGAGTCTGTCACATCTGCATCTGTACAACTGTCTGGTTTGGCTCTGCAACCCTACAAGACAGACACAGACTTCAGAGGATCATTAGAACTGCAGGGGAAAAAAAAAACAACCTCTACCAACCTGCCTTCATTTGAGGCCCTGTATACAGCACGAGTCAAAAAAGAGGGCTGCAAAAATATAGACAGACCTCTCACATCCTGGACATCCACTGTTTCAACTCCTATCCTCAGGGTCTCCTGAGGAACATTCAGAAGCTTGAAAATGGACTCGCATTGATGACGTTTGCGGTGCCCTGTGCTTACGGAATGCCCTTTTGTGACCTTCCCAGGTGCCAAGTAAATGCGGAAGGCAGAGTCACTGAACCCACATGTTCCTGAGGTGACTTCTGGGTTGAGAAGCGAAACGTCTCTCTCCCAGGACAAGCAAGAAAAAGTCCAGTTGAAGGACTCTTGCCCAAAAAAAAAAAAAAAAAAGCACCTTTGGGACGACCCTGACCTGGGTGGCTGGGAATCTCCCTAGACGTCGAACCCTCTTCCTCACGTGACAACGGCAGCGAACGGGCCGGTGGCAACAAAAGGATCCCAACTTCGTATTTACATTCAACGTATTCTTAGAATGGGAAGAATTAATCAACCAACCAAGCAACCAACCAACCAACCAACCAACCAACCAATAAATAAATAAATAAATAAATAAGTATTTGCTTCTTTATTACCTTAGGAAACATGTTAAAATATCGAAGAAGGAAGGGACTGCAGATGATCACGAGGCAGATTATATCAGAGCTGTTTGGAAAACCCATTTCCAGCACTCGTTCCATGAAATATTGAAAAAGTCAAAGATCCCGATGCCGTCATCGAGCCAAGTTCTGTTTGTGGAAAAAAGGGTCTTCCTTGGTCTTCCCTGTAGGTAGTAGAAGCAAAGGGGGTTCTGGACCGCTTCCGCTTCTCTCCTCACACCGGTTCACAGCTGCCGAGGGCGGCCATCCGTTTCCCCAGCAGAGATGGAGCCGTTAGACCAGGGGAGGGCAAATGTGGCTCTTTTCTACAAGTTGTGGACTTCAGCTCCCAGAATTCCAGAGACCTTCCGTGGCAAAGAATGGGTTTTTTGTTTTGTTTTGTTTTTTAATGACCACATGTATTTTTTTTAAAGAATTTCTTTCTTTCTTTCTTTCTTTCTTTGGGTTTGTTTGTTTGTTTGTTTTGTTTGTTTGCTAAAGACTGAAGGATGCTGTAAAAACCTGTCAATCCCAAGGCCCCTGATAACTGAAAACGCAATTAACCCTTTGATTTGGCGCCCCCTGGTGGGCCAGAAGGTTCGGTGCACCGGTGTCGAGGAGGCCCCCTTTTTAAAGTACTGTACAAGCAAGAATTCAAACATGAGACACTGCAGCGCGCGTTCATGTCTCCGAGTGTCTTTGTGGGTGGATTTCCAGGGCCAGCGGTGCCAGACCAGTACATACATACATACATACATACATACATACATACATACATACATACTATATATATATATATTCTATACATATATATATATATATATATATATATATATATATATATATATATATATATATATATATATATATATATATATATATATTCAATATATCATAAGGGTTGGCTTGGGGTAATGCTTGTTCAGGAAAGGGGGGATGGGAAAAGGTCAGAGGTACAGGCAAAGGGGGTTCTGGACCGCTTCTGCTTCTCTCCTGGCCCAGTGGGCGGGGCTGTCATTTTCACCCGACGGAATCGCAGGCTGGGCGGAGCCTCCTCCGGGCACCTATTTAAGCCGGCGCCTGTCGTGCCTGCCAGACACTTACGGAGCAACACTTAAAGAGAAGACGACGACGACGACGAAACATGCAAAACGGTGCGTCGGCAGGCGGACATGCAGCGCGAGAGGAGGGAATGAGGACCCCCTCGATATTCAGGGCCGTCCTAACCGTAATTCTAACTCTAACTGCAACTGTAACTGTAGCTGTAAAATGTAGCTGTAAACGGAACTGGAACTGGAACTGGAACTGGAACTGGAACTGGAACTGGAACGCCAACACCAACACCAACACCAACACCAACAATAACAACAACGGCGATTTTGTTATTTTCATGGGGAATTAGTCTCTGATCCATTTCTGCACCAACTCAGAAAGCTCAAACTGCCCAAGGAGCTGCTGATCCAGTTCTATAGAGGAATGATCGAGTCTGTCACATCTGCATCTGTACAACTGTCTGGTTTGGCTCTGCAACCCTACAAGACAGACACAGACTTCAGAGGATCATTAGAACTGCAGGGGAAAAAAAAAAACAACCTCTACCAACCTGCCTTCATTTGAGGCCCTGTATACAGCACGAGTCAAAAAAGAGGGCTGCAAAAATATAGACAGACCTCTCACATCCTGGACATCCACTGTTTCAACTCCTATCCTCAGGGTCTCCTGAGGAACATTCAGAAGCTTGAAAATGGACTCGCATTGATGACGTTTGCGGTGCCCTGTGCTTACGGAATGCCCTTTTGTGACCTTCCCAGGTGCCAAGTAAATGCGGAAGGCAGAGTCACTGAACCCACATGTTCCTGAGGTGACTTCTGGGTTGAGAAGCGAAACGTCTCTCTCCCAGGACAAGCAAGAAAAAGTCCAGTTGAAGGACTCTTGCCCAAAAAAAAAAAAAAAAAGCACCTTTGGGACGACCCTGACCTGGGTGGCTGGGAATCTCCCTAGACGTCGAACCCTCTTCCTCACGTGACAACGGCAGCGAACGGGCCGGTGGCAACAAAAGGATCCCAACTTCGTATTTCCATTCAACGTATTCTTAGAATGGGAAGAATTAATCAACCAACCAACCAACCAACCAACCAATAAATAAATAAATAAATAAATAAGTATTTGCTTCTTTATTACCTTAGGAAACATGTTAAAATATCGAAGAAGGAAGGGACTCCAGAAGATCCCGAGGCAGATTGTATCCGAGCTCTTTGGAAAACCCATTTCCAGCACTCGTTCCATGAAATATTGAAAAAGTCAAAGATCCCGATGCCGTCATCGAGCCAAGTTCTGTTTGTGGAAAAAAGGGTCTTCCTTGGTCTTCCCTGTAGGTAGTAGAAGCAAAGGGGGTTCTGGACCGCTTCCGCTTCTCTCCTCACACCGGTTCACAGCTGCCGAGGGCGGCCATCCGTTTCCCAAGCAGAGATGGAGCCGTTGGACCAGGGGAGGGCAAATGTGGCTCTTTTCTACAAGTTGTGGACTTCAGCTCCCAGAATTCCAGAGACCTTCCGTGGCAAAGAATGGGTTTTTTTGTTTTGTTTTGTTTTTTAATGACCACATGTATTTTTTTAAAAGAATTTCTTTCTTTCTTTCTTTCTTTCTTTCTTTCTTTGGGTTTGTTTGTTTGTTTGTTTTGTTTGTTTGCTAAAGACTGAAGGATGCTGTAAAAACCTGTCAATCCCAAGGCCCCTGATAACTGAAAACGCAATTAACCCTTTGATTTGGCGCCCCCTGGTGGGCCAGAAGGTTCGGTGCACCGGTGTCGAGGAGGCCCCCTTTTTAAAGTACTGTACAAGCAAGAATTCAAACATGAGACACTGCAGCGCGCGTTCATGTCTCCGAGTGTCTTTGTGGGTGGATTTCCAGGGCCAGCGGTGCCAGAGCAGTACATACATACATACATACATACATACATACATACTATATATATATATATATATATATATATATATATATATATTCCATATATCATAAGGGTTGGCTTGGGGTAATGCTTGTTCAGGAAAGGGGGGATGGGAAAAGGTCAGAGGTACAGGCAAAGGGGGTTCTGGACTGCTTCTGCTTCTCTCCTGGCCCAGTGGGCGGGGCTGTCATTTTCACCCGACGGAATCGCAGGCTGGGCGGAGCCTCCTCCGGACACCTATTTAAGCCAGCGCCTATCGTGCCTGCCAGACACTTAAGGAGCAACACTTAAAGAGAAGACAACGACAACGACGAAACATGCAAAACGGTGCGTCGGCAGGCGGACATGCAGCGCGAGAGGAGGGAATGAGGACCCCCTCGAGATTCAGGGCCGTCCTAACCGTAATTCTAACTCTAACTGCAACTGTAACTGTAGCTGTAAAATGTAGCTGTAAATGGAACTGGAACTGGAACTGGAACTGGAACTGGAACTGGAACTGGAACTGGAACTGGAACGCCAACACCAACACCAACACCAACACCAACAATAACAACAACGGCGATTTTGTTATTTTCATGGGGAATTAGTCTCTGATCCATTTCTGCACCAACTCAGAAAGCTCAAACTGCCCAAGGAGCTGCTGATCCAGTTCTATAGAGGAATGATCGAGTTTGTCACATCTGCATCTGTACAACTGTCTGGTTTGGCTCTGCAACCCTACAAGACAGACACAGACTTCAGAGGATCATTAGAACTGCAGGGGGGAAAAAAAAACAACCTCTACCAACCTGCCTTCATTTGAGACCCTGTATACAGCACGAGTCAAAAAAGAGGGCTGCAAAAATATAGACAGACCTCTCACATCCTGGACATCCACTGTTTCAACTCCTATCCTCAGGGTCTCCTGAGGAACATTCAGAAGCTTGAAAATGGACTCGCATTGATGACGTTTGCGGTGCCCTGTGCTTACGGAATGCCCTTTTGTGACCTTCCCAGGTGCCAAGTAAATGCGGAAGGCAGAGTCACTGAACCCACATGTTCCTGAGGTGACTTCTGGGTTGAGAAGCGAAACGTCTCTCTCCCAGGACAAGCAAGAAAATGTCCAGTTGAAGGACTCTTGCCCAAAAAAAAAAAAAAAGAGCACCTTTGGGACGACCCTGACCTGGGTGGCTGGGAATCTCCCTAGACGTCGAACCCTCTTCCTCACGTGACAACGGCAGCGAACGGGCCGGTGGCAACAAAAGGATCCCAACTTCGTATTTCCATTCAACGTATTCTTAGAATGGGAAGAATTAATCAACCAACCAACCAACCAACCAACCAACCAATAAATAAATAAATAAATAAGTATTTGCTTCTTTATTACCTTAGGAAACATGTTAAAATATCGAAGAAGGAAGGGACTGCAGATGATCACGAGGCAGATTGTATCAGAGCTGTTTGGAAAACCCATTTCCAGCACTCGTTCCATGAAATATTGAAAAAGTCAAAGATCCCGATGCCGTCATCGAGCCAAGTTCTGTTTGTGGAAAAAAGGGTCTTCCTTGGTCTTCCCTGTAGGTAGTAGAAGCAAAGGGGGTTCTGGACCGCTTCCGCTTCTCTCCTCACACCGGTTCACAGCTGCCGAGGGCGGCCATCCGTTTCCCAAGCAGAGATGGAGCCGTTAGACCAGGGGAGGGCAAATGTGGCTCTTTTCTACAAGTTGTGGACTTCAGCTCCCAGAATTCCAGAGACCTTCCGTGGCAAAGAATGGGTTTTTTTGTTTTCTTTTGTTTTTTAATGACCACATGTATTTTTTTTAAAGAATTTCTTTCTTTCTTTCTTTCTTTCTTTGGGTTTGTTTGTTTGTTTGTTTTGTTTGTTTGCTAAAGACTGAAGGATGCTGTAAAAACCTGTCAATCCCAAGGCCCCTGATAACTGAAAACGCAATTAACCCTTTGATTTGGCGCCCCCTGGTGGGCCAGAAGGTTCGGTGCACCGGTGTCGAGGAGGCCCCTTTTTAAAGTACTGTACAAGCAAGAATTCAAACATGAGACACTGCAGCGCGCGTTCATGTCTCCGAGTGTCTTTGTGGGTGGATTTCCAGGGCCAGCGGTGCCAGACCAGTACATACATACATACATACATACATACTATATATATATATATATATATATATATATATATATATATATATATATATATATATATATATATATATATATATATATATATTCCATATATCATAAGGGTTGGCTTGGGGTAATGCTTGTTCAGGAAAGGGGGGATGGGAAAAGGTCAGAGGTACAGGCAAAGGGGGTTCTGGACTGCTTCTGCTTCTCTCCTGGCCCAGTGGGCGGGGCTGTCATTTTCACCCGACGGAATCGCAGGCTGGGCGGAGCCTCCTCCGGACACCTATTTAAGCCAGCGCCTATCGTGCCTGCCAGACACTTACGGAGCAACACTTAAAGAGAAGACAACGACAACGACGAAACATGCAAAACGGTGCGTCGGCAGTCGGACATGCAGCGCGAGAGGAGGGAATGAGGACCCCCTCGAGATTCAGGGCCGTCCTAACCGTAATTCTAACTCTAACTGCAACTGTAACTGTAGCTGTAAAATGTAGCTGTAAATGGAACTGGAACTGGAACTGGAACTGGAACTGGAACTGGAACTGGAACTGGAACGCCAACACCAACACCAACACCAACACCAACAATAACAACAACGGCGATTTTGTTATTTTCATGGGGAATTAGTCTCTGATCCATTTCTGCACCAACTCAGAAAGCTCAAACTGCCCAAGGAGCTGCTGATCCAGTTCTATAGAGGAATGATCGAGTCTGTCACATCTGCATCTGTACAACTGTCTGGTTTGGCTCTGCAACCCTACAAGACAGACACAGACTTCAGAGGATCATTAGAACTGCAGGGGGAAAAAAAAAACAACCTCTACCAACCTGCCTTCATTTGAGGCCCTGTATACAGCACGAGTCAAAAAAGAGGGCTGCAAAAATATAGACAGACCTCTCACATCCTGGACATCCACTGTTTCAACTCCTATCCTCAGGGTCTCCTGAGGAACATTCAGAACCTTGAAAATGGACTCGCATTGATGACGTTTGCGGTGCCCTGTGCTTACGGAATGCCCTTTTGTGACCTTCCCAGGTGCCAAGTAAATGCGGAAGGCAGAGTCACTGAACCCACATGTTCCTGAGGTGACTTCTGGGTTGAGAAGCGAAACGTCTCTCTCCCAGGACAAGCAAGAAAAAGTCCAGTTGAAGGACTCTTGCCCAAAAAAAAAAAAAAAAAAAGCACCTTTGGGACGACCCTGACCTGGGTGGCTGGGAATCTCCCTAGACGTCGAACCCTCTTCCTCACGTGACAACGGCAGCGAACGGGCCGGTGGCAACAAAAGGATCCCAACTTCGTATTTACATTCAACGTATTCTTAGAATGGGAAGAATTAATCAACCAACCAACCAACCAACCAACCAACCAACCAACCAACCAACCAACCAATAAATAAATAAATAAATAAGTATTTGCTTCTTTATTACCTTAGGAAACATGTTAAAATATCGAAGAAGGAAGGGACTGCAGATGATCACGAGGCAGATTATATCAGAGCTGTTTGGAAAACCCATTTCCAGCACTCGTTCCATGAAATATTGAAAAAGTCAAAGATCCCGATGCCGTCATCGAGCCAAGTTCTGTTTGTGGAAAAAAGGGTCTTCCTTGGTCTTCCCTGTAGGTAGTAGAAGCAAAGGGGGTTCTGGACCGCTTCCGCTTCTCTCCTCACACCGGTTCACAGCTGCCGAGGGCGGCCATCCGTTTCCCCAGCAGAGATGGAGCCGTTAGACCAGGGGAGGGCAAATGTGGCTCTTTTCTACAAGTTGTGGACTTCAGCTCCCAGAATTCCAGAGACCTTCCGTGGCAAAGAATGGGTTTTTTTGTTTTCTTTTGTTTTTTAATGACCACATGTATTTTTTTAAAAGAATTTCTTTCTTTCTTTCTTTCTTTCTTTGGGTTTGTTTGTTTGTTTGTTTTGTTTGTTTGCTAAAGACTGAAGGATGCTGTAAAAACCTGTCAATCCCAAGGCCCCTGATAACTGAAAACGCAATTAACCCTTTGATTTGGCGCCCCCTGGTGGGCCAGAAGGTTCGGTGCACCGGTGTCGAGGAGGCCCCCTTTTTTAAGTACTGTACAAGCAAGAATTCAAACATGAGACACTGCAGCGCGCGTTCATGTCTCCGAGTGTCTTTGTGGGTGGATTTCCAGGGCCAGCGGTGCCAGACCAGTACATACATACATACATACATACATACATACTATATATATATATATATATATATATATATATATATATATATATATATATATATATATATATATATATATATATTCCATATATCATAAGGGTTGGCTTGGGGTAATGCTTGTTCAGGAAAGGGGGGATGGGAAAAGGTCAGAGGTACAGGCAAAGGGGGTTCTGGACTGCTTCTGCTTCTCTCCTGGCCCAGTGGGCGGGGCTGTCATTTTCACCTGACGGAATCGCAGGCTGGGCGGAGCCTCCTCCGGACACCTATTTAAGCCAGTGCCTATCGTGCCTGCCAGACACTTACGGAGCAACACTTAAAGAGAAGACAACGACAACGACGAAACATGCAAAACGGTGCGTCGGCAGTCGGACATGCAGCGCGAGAGGAGGGAATGAGGACCCCCTCGAGATTCAGGGCCGTCCTAACCGTAATTCTAACTCTAACTGCAACTGTAACTGTAGCTGTAAAATGTAGCTGTAAATGGAACTGGAACTGGAACTGGAACTGGAACTGGAACTGGAACTGGAACTGGAACTGGAACGCCAACACCAACACCAACACCAACACCAACAATAACAACAACGGCGATTTTGTTATTTTCATGGGGAATTAGTCTCTGATCCATTTCTGCACCAACTCAGAAAGCTCAAACTGCCCAAGGAGCTGCTGATCCAGTTCTATAGAGGAATGATCGAGTTTGTCACATCTGCATCTGTACAACTGTCTGGTTTGGCTCTGCAACCCTACAAGACAGACACAGACTTCAGAGGATCATTAGAACTGCAGGGGGGAAAAAAAAACAACCTCTACCAACCTGCCTTCATTTGAGACCCTGTATACAGCACGAGTCAAAAAAGAGGGCTGCAAAAATATAGACAGACCTCTCACATCCTGGACATCCACTGTTTCAACTCCTATCCTCAGGGTCTCCTGAGGAACATTCAGAAGCTTGAAAATGGACTCGCATTGATGACGTTTGCGGTGCCCTGTGCTTACGGAATGCCCTTTTGTGACCTTCCCAGGTGCCAAGTAAATGCGGAAGGCAGAGTCACTGAACCCACATGTTCCTGAGGTGACTTCTGGGTTGAGAAGCGAAACGTCTCTCTCCCAGGACAAGCAAGAAAATGTCCAGTTGAAGGACTCTTGCCCAAAAAAAAAAAAAAAGAGCACCTTTGGGACGACCCTGACCTGGGTGGCTGGGAATCTCCCTAGACGTCGAACCCTCTTCCTCACGTGACAACGGCAGCGAACGGGCCGGTGGCAACAAAAGGATCCCAACTTCGTATTTCCATTCAACGTATTCTTAGAATGGGAAGAATTAATCAACCAACCAACCAACCAACCAACCAACCAATAAATAAATAAATAAATAAATAAGTATTTGCTTCTTTATTACCTTAGGAAACATGTTAAAATATCGAAGAAGGAAGGGACTGCAGATGATCACGAGGCAGATTGTATCAGAGCTGTTTGGAAAACCCATTTCCAGCACTCGTTCCATGAAATATTGAAAAAGTCAAAGATCCCGATGCCGTCATCGAGCCAAGTTCTGTTTGTGGAAAAAAGGGTCTTCCTTGGTCTTCCCTGTAGGTAGTAGAAGCAAAGGGGGTTCTGGACCGCTTCCGCTTCTCTCCTCACACCGGTTCACAGCTGCCGAGGGCGGCCATCCGTTTCCCAAGCAGAGATGGAGCCGTTAGACCAGGGGAGGGCAAATGTGGCTCTTTTCTACAAGTTGTGGACTTCAGCTCCCAGAATTCCAGAGACCTTCCGTGGCAAAGAATGGGTTTTTTTGTTTTCTTTTGTTTTTTAATGACCACATGTATTTTTTTTAAAGAATTTCTTTCTTTCTTTCTTTCTTTCTTTGGGTTTGTTTGTTTGTTTGTTTTGTTTGTTTGCTAAAGACTGAAGGATGCTGTAAAAACCTGTCAATCCCAAGGCCCCTGATAACTGAAAACGCAATTAACCCTTTGATTTGGCGCCCCCTGGTGGGCCAGAAGGTTCGGTGCACCGGTGTCGAGGAGGCCCCTTTTTAAAGTACTGTACAAGCAAGAATTCAAACATGAGACACTGCAGCGCGCGTTCATGTCTCCGAGTGTCTTTGTGGGTGGATTTCCAGGGCCAGCGGTGCCAGACCAGTACATACATACATACATACATACATACATACTATATATATATATATATATATATATATATATATATATATATATATATATATATATATATATATATATATATATTCCATATATCATAAGGGTTGGCTTGGGGTAATGCTTGTTCAGGAAAGGGGGGATGGGAAAAGGTCAGAGGTACAGGCAAAGGGGGTTCTGGACTGCTTCTGCTTCTCTCCTGGCCCAGTGGGCGGGGCTGTCATTTTCACCCGACGGAATCGCAGGCTGGGCGGAGCCTCCTCCGGACACCTATTTAAGCCAGTGCCTATCGTGCCTGCCAGACACTTACGGAGCAACACTTAAAGAGAAGACAACGACAACGACGAAACATGCAAAACGGTGCGTCGGCAGTCGGACATGCAGCGCGAGAGGAGGGAATGAGGACCCCCTCGAGATTCAGGGCCGTCCTAACCGTAATTCTAACTCTAACTGCAACTGTAACTGTAGCTGTAAAATGTAGCTGTAAATGGAACTGGAACTGGAACTGGAACTGGAACTGGAACTGGAACTGGAACTGGAACTGGAACGCCAACACCAACACCAACACCAACACCAACAATAACAACAACGGCGATTTTGTTATTTTCATGGGGAATTAGTCTCTGATCCATTTCTGCACCAACTCAGAAAGCTCAAACTGCCCAAGGAGCTGCTGATCCAGTTCTATAGAGGAATGATCGAGTCTGTCACATCTGCATCTGTACAACTGTCTGGTTTGGCTCTGCAACCCTACAAGACAGACACAGACTTCAGAGGATCATTAGAACTGCAGGGGGAAAAAAAAAACAACCTCTACCAACCTGCCTTCATTTGAGGCCCTGTATACAGCACGAGTCAAAAAAGAGGGCTGCAAAAATATAGACAGACCTCTCACATCCTGGACATCCACTGTTTCAACTCCTATCCTCAGGGTCTCCTGAGGAACATTCAGAACCTTGAAAATGGACTCGCATTGATGACGTTTGCGGTGCCCTGTGCTTACGGAATGCCCTTTTGTGACCTTCCCAGGTGCCAAGTAAATGCGGAAGGCAGAGTCACTGAACCCACATGTTCCTGAGGTGACTTCTGGGTTGAGAAGCGAAACGTCTCTCTCCCAGGACAAGCAAGAAAAAGTCCAGTTGAAGGACTCTTGCCCAAAAAAAAAAAAAAAAAAAGCACCTTTGGGACGACCCTGACCTGGGTGGCTGGGAATCTCCCTAGACGTCGAACCCTCTTCCTCACGTGACAACGGCAGCGAACGGGCCGGTGGCAACAAAAGGATCCCAACTTCGTATTTACATTCAACGTATTCTTAGAATGGGAAGAATTAATCAACCAACCAACCAACCAACCAACCAACCAACCAACCAACCAACCAACCAATAAATAAATAAATAAATAAGTATTTGCTTCTTTATTACCTTAGGAAACATGTTAAAATATCGAAGAAGGAAGGGACTGCAGATGATCACGAGGCAGATTATATCAGAGCTGTTTGGAAAACCCATTTCCAGCACTCGTTCCATGAAATATTGAAAAAGTCAAAGATCCCGATGCCGTCATCGAGCCAAGTTCTGTTTGTGGAAAAAAGGGTCTTCCTTGGTCTTCCCTGTAGGTAGTAGAAGCAAAGGGGGTTCTGGACCGCTTCCGCTTCTCTCCTCACACCGGTTCACAGCTGCCGAGGGCGGCCATCCGTTTCCCCAGCAGAGATGGAGCCGTTAGACCAGGGGAGGGCAAATGTGGCTCTTTTCTACAAGTTGTGGACTTCAGCTCCCAGAATTCCAGAGACCTTCCGTGGCAAAGAATGGGTTTTTTTGTTTTCTTTTGTTTTTTAATGACCACATGTATTTTTTTAAAAGAATTTCTTTCTTTCTTTCTTTCTTTCTTTGGGTTTGTTTGTTTGTTTGTTTTGTTTGTTTGCTAAAGACTGAAGGATGCTGTAAAAACCTGTCAATCCCAAGGCCCCTGATAACTGAAAACGCAATTAACCCTTTGATTTGGCGCCCCCTGGTGGGCCAGAAGGTTCGGTGCACCGGTGTCGAGGAGGCCCCCTTTTTTAAGTACTGTACAAGCAAGAATTCAAACATGAGACACTGCAGCGCGCGTTCATGTCTCCGAGTGTCTTTGTGGGTGGATTTCCAGGGCCAGCGGTGCCAGACCAGTACATACATACATACATACATACATACATACTATATATATATATATATATATATATATATATATATATATATATATATATATATATATATATATATATATATATATATATATATATATATATATTCCATATATCATAAGGGTTGGCTTGGGGTAATGCTTGTTCAGGAAAGGGGGGATGGGAAAAGGTCAGAGGTACAGGCAAAGGGGGTTCTGGACTGCTTCTGCTTCTCTCCTGGCCCAGTGGGCGGGGCTGTCATTTTCACCTGACGGAATCGCAGGCTGGGCGGAGCCTCCTCCGGACACCTATTTAAGCCAGTGCCTATCGTGCCTGCCAGACACTTACGGAGCAACACTTAAAGAGAAGACAACGACAACGACGAAACATGCAAAACGGTGCGTCGGCAGTCGGACATGCAGCGCGAGAGGAGGGAATGAGGACCCCCTCGAGATTCAGGGCCGTCCTAACCGTAATTCTAACTCTAACTGCAACTGTAACTGTAGCTGTAAAATGTAGCTGTAAATGGAACTGGAACTGGAACTGGAACTGGAACTGGAACTGGAACTGGAACTGGAACTGGAACGCCAACACCAACACCAACACCAACACCAACAATAACAACAACGGCGATTTTGTTATTTTCATGGGGAATTAGTCTCTGATCCATTTCTGCACCAACTCAGAAAGCTCAAACTGCCCAAGGAGCTGCTGATCCAGTTCTATAGAGGAATGATCGAGTCTGTCACATCTGCATCTGTACAACTGTCTGGTTTGGCTCTGCAACCCTACAAGACAGACACAGACTTCAGAGGATCATTAGAACTGCAGGGGGGAAAAAAAAACAACCTCTACCAACCTGCCTTCATTTGAGGCCCTGTATACAGCACGAGTCAAAAAAGAGGGCTGCAAAAATATAGACAGACCTCTCACATCCTGGACATCCACTGTTTCAACTCCTATCCTCAGGGTCTCCTGAGGAACATTCAGAACCTTGAAAATGGACTCGCATTGATGACGTTTGCGGTGCCCTGTGCTTACGGAATGCCCTTTTGTGACCTTCCCAGGTGCCAAGTAAATGCGGAAGGCAGAGTCACTGAACCCACATGTTCCTGAGGTGACTTCTGGGTTGAGAAGCGAAACGTCTCTCTCCCAGGACAAGCAAGAAAAAGTCCAGTTGAAGGACTCTTGCCCAAAAAAAAAAAAAAAAAAAGCACCTTTGGGACGACCCTGACCTGGGTGGCTGGGAATCTCCCTAGACGTCGAACCCTCTTCCTCACGTGACAACGGCAGCGAACGGGCCGGTGGCAACAAAAGGATCCCAACTTCGTATTTACATTCAACGTATTCTTAGAATGGGAAGAATTAATCAACCAACCAACCAACCAACCAACCAACCAACCAACCAACCAACCAATAAATAAATAAATAAATAAGTATTTGCTTCTTTATTACCTTAGGAAACATGTTAAAATATCGAAGAAGGAAGGGACTGCAGATGATCACGAGGCAGATTATATCAGAGCTGTTTGGAAAACCCATTTCCAGCACTCGTTCCATGAAATATTGAAAAAGTCAAAGATCCCGATGCCGTCATCGAGCCAAGTTCTGTTTGTGGAAAAAAGGGTCTTCCTTGGTCTTCCCTGTAGGTAGTAGAAGCAAAGGGGGTTCTGGACCGCTTCCGCTTCTCTCCTCACACCGGTTCACAGCTGCCGAGGGCGGCCATCCGTTTCCCCAGCAGAGATGGAGCCGTTAGACCAGGGGAGGGCAAATGTGGCTCTTTTCTACAAGTTGTGGACTTCAGCTCCCAGAATTCCAGAGACCTTCCGTGGCAAAGAATGGGTTTTTTTGTTTTCTTTTGTTTTTTAATGACCACATGTATTTTTTTAAAAGAATTTCTTTCTTTCTTTCTTTCTTTCTTTGGGTTTGTTTGTTTGTTTGTTTTGTTTGTTTGCTAAAGACTGAAGGATGCTGTAAAAACCTGTCAATCCCAAGGCCCCTGATAACTGAAAACGCAATTAACCCTTTGATTTGGCGCCCCCTGGTGGGCCAGAAGGTTCGGTGCACCGGTGTCGAGGAGGCCCCCTTTTTTAAGTACTGTACAAGCAAGAATTCAAACATGAGACACTGCAGCGCGCGTTCATGTCTCCGAGTGTCTTTGTGGGTGGATTTCCAGGGCCAGCGGTGCCAGACCAGTACATACATACATACATACATACATACATACTATATATATATATATATATATATATATATATATATATATATATATATATATATATATATATATATATATATATATATATATATATATATATATATTCCATATATCATAAGGGTTGGCTTGGGGTAATGCTTGTTCAGGAAAGGGGGATGGGAAAAGGTCAGAGGTACAGGCAAAGGGGGTTCTGGACAGCTTCTGCTTCTCTCCTGGCCCAGTGGGCGGGGCTGTCATTTTCACCCGACGGAATCGCAGGCTGGGCGGAGCCTCCTCCGGACACCTATTTAAGCCAGCGCCTATCGTGCCTGCCAGACACTTACGGAGCAACACTTAAAGAGAAGACAACGACAACGACGAAACATGCAAAACGGTGCGTCGGCAGGCGGACATGCAGCGCGAGAGGAGGGAATGAGGACCCCCTCGAGATTCAGGGCCGTCCTAACCGTAATTCTAACTCTAACTGCAACTGTAACTGTAGCTGTAAAATGTAGCTGTAAATGGAACTGGAACTGGAACTGGAACTGGAACTGGAACTGGAACTGGAACTGGAACTGGAACTGGAACTGGAACTGGAACTGGAACTGGAACGCCAACACCAACACCAACACCAACACCAACAATAACAACAACGGCGATTTTGTTATTTTCATGGGGAATTAGTCTCTGATCCATTTCTGCACCAACTCAGAAAGCTCAAACTGCCCAAGGAGCTGCTGATCCAGTTCTATAGAGGAATGATCGAGTCTGTCACATCTGCATCTGTACAACTGTCTGGTTTGGCTCTGCAACCCTACAAGACAGACACAGACTTCAGAGGATCATTAGAACTGCAGGGGAAAAAAAAAACAACCTCTACCAACCTGCCTTCATTTGAGGCCCTGTATACAGCACGAGTCAAAAAAGAGGGCTGCAAAAATATAGACAGACCTCTCACATCCTGGACATCCACTGTTTCAACTCCTATCCTCAGGGTCTCCTGAGGAACATTCAGAACCTTGAAAATGGACTCGCATTGATGACGTTTGCGGTGCCCTGTGCTTACGGAATGCCCTTTTGTGACCTTCCCAGGTGCCAAGTAAATGCGGAAGGCAGAGTCACTGAACCCACATGTTCCTGAGGTGACTTCTGGGTTGAGAAGCGAAACGTCTCTCTCCCAGGACAAGCAAGAAAAAGTCCAGTTGAAGGACTCTTGCCCAAAAAAAAAAAAAAAAAAGCACCTTTGGGACGACCCTGACCTGGGTGGCTGGGAATCTCCCTAGACGTCGAACCCTCTTCCTCACGTGACAACGGCAGCGAACGGGCCGGTGGCAACAAAAGGATCCCAACTTCGTATTTACATTCAACGTATTCTTAGAATGGGAAGAATTAATCAACCAACCAACCAACCAACCAACCAACCAACCAACCAACCAACCAATAAATAAATAAATAAATAAGTATTTGCTTCTTTATTACCTTAGGAAACATGTTAAAATATCGAAGAAGGAAGGGACTGCAGATGATCACGAGGCAGATTATATCAGAGCTGTTTGGAAAACCCATTTCCAGCACTCGTTCCATGAAATATTGAAAAAGTCAAAGATCCCGATGCCGTCATCGAGCCAAGTTCTGTTTGTGGAAAAAAGGGTCTTCCTTGGTCTTCCCTGTAGGTAGTAGAAGCAAAGGGGGTTCTGGACCGCTTCCGCTTCTCTCCTCACACCGGTTCACAGCTGCCGAGGGCGGCCATCCGTTTCCCCAGCAGAGATGGAGCCGTTAGACCAGGGGAGGGCAAATGTGGCTCTTTTCTACAAGTTGTGGACTTCAGCTCCCAGAATTCCAGAGACCTTCCGTGGCAAAGAATGGGTTTTTTTGTTTTCTTTTGTTTTTTAATGACCACATGTATTTTTTTAAAAGAATTTCTTTCTTTCTTTCTTTCTTTCTTTGGGTTTGTTTGTTTGTTTGTTTTGTTTGTTTGCTAAAGACTGAAGGATGCTGTAAAAACCTGTCAATCCCAAGGCCCCTGATAACTGAAAACGCAATTAACCCTTTGATTTGGCGCCCCCTGGTGGGCCAGAAGGTTCGGTGCACCGGTGTCGAGGAGGCCCCCTTTTTTAAGTACTGTACAAGCAAGAATTCAAACATGAGACACTGCAGCGCGCGTTCATGTCTCCGAGTGTCTTTGTGGGTGGATTTCCAGGGCCAGCGGTGCCAGACCAGTACATACATACATACATACATACATACATACTATATATATATATATATATATATATATATATATATATATATATATATATATATATATATATATATATATATATATATATATTCCATATATCATAAGGGTTGGCTTGGGGTAATGCTTGTTCAGGAAAGGGGGATGGGAAAAGGTCAGAGGTACAGGCAAAGGGGGTTCTGGACAGCTTCTGCTTCTCTCCTGGCCCAGTGGGCGGGGCTGTCATTTTCACCCGACGGAATCGCAGGCTGGGCGGAGCCTCCTCCGGACACCTATTTAAGCCAGCGCCTATCATGCCTGCCAGACACTTACGGAGCAACACTTAAAGAGAAGACAACGACAACGACGAAACATGCAAAACGGTGCGTCGGCAGGCGGACATGCAGCGCGAGAGGAGGGAATGAGGACCCCCTCGAGATTCAGGGCCGTCCTAACCGTAATTCTAACTCTAACTGCAACTGTAACTGTAGCTGTAAAATGTAGCTGTAAATGGAACTGGAACTGGAACTGGAACTGGAACTGGAACTGGAACTGGAACTGGAACTGGAACTGGAACTGGAACTGGAACGCCAACACCAACACCAACACCAACAATAACAACAACGGCGATTTTGTTATTTTCATGGGGAATTAGTCTCTGATCCATTTCTGCACCAACTCAGAAAGCTCAAACTGCCCAAGGAGCTGCTGATCCAGTTCTATAGAGGAATGATCGAGTCTGTCACATCTGCATCTGTACAACTGTCTGGTTTGGCTCTGCAACCCTACAAGACAGACACAGACTTCAGAGGATCATTAGAACTGCAGGGGAAAAAAAAAACAACCTCTACCAACCTGCCTTCATTTGAGGCCCTGTATACAGCACGAGTCAAAAAAGAGGGCTGCAAAAATATAGACAGACCTCTCACATCCTGGACATCCACTGTTTCAACTCCTATCCTCAGGGTCTCCTGAGGAACATTCAGAACCTTGAAAATGGACTCGCATTGATGACGTTTGCGGTGCCCTGTGCTTACGGAATGCCCTTTTGTGACCTTCCCAGGTGCCAAGTAAATGCGGAAGGCAGAGTCACTGAACCCACATGTTCCTGAGGTGACTTCTGGGTTGAGAAGCGAAACGTCTCTCTCCCAGGACAAGCAAGAAAAAGTCCAGTTGAAGGACTCTTGCCCAAAAAAAAAAAAAAAAAAGCACCTTTGGGACGACCCTGACCTGGGTGGCTGGGAATCTCCCTAGACGTCGAACCCTCTTCCTCACGTGACAACGGCAGCGAACGGGCCGGTGGCAACAAAAGGATCCCAACTTCGTATTTACATTCAACGTATTCTTAGAATGGGAAGAATTAATCAACCAACCAACCAACCAACCAACCAACCAACCAACCAACCAACCAACCAATAAATAAATAAATAAATAAGTATTTGCTTCTTTATTACCTTAGGAAACATGTTAAAATATCGAAGAAGGAAGGGACTGCAGATGATCACGAGGCAGATTATATCAGAGCTGTTTGGAAAACCCATTTCCAGCACTCGTTCCATGAAATATTGAAAAAGTCAAAGATCCCGATGCCGTCATCGAGCCAAGTTCTGTTTGTGGAAAAAAGGGTCTTCCTTGGTCTTCCCTGTAGGTAGTAGAAGCAAAGGGGGTTCTGGACCGCTTCCGCTTCTCTCCTCACACCGGTTCACAGCTGCCGAGGGCGGCCATCCGTTTCCCCAGCAGAGATGGAGCCGTTAGACCAGGGGAGGGCAAATGTGGCTCTTTTCTACAAGTTGTGGACTTCAGCTCCCAGAATTCCAGAGACCTTCCGTGGCAAAGAATGGGTTTTTTTGTTTTCTTTTGTTTTTTAATGACCACATGTATTTTTTTAAAAGAATTTCTTTCTTTCTTTCTTTCTTTCTTTGGGTTTGTTTGTTTGTTTGTTTTGTTTGTTTGCTAAAGACTGAAGGATGCTGTAAAAACCTGTCAATCCCAAGGCCCCTGATAACTGAAAACGCAATTAACCCTTTGATTTGGCGCCCCCTGGTGGGCCAGAAGGTTCGGTGCACCGGTGTCGAGGAGGCCCCCTTTTTTAAGTACTGTACAAGCAAGAATTCAAACATGAGACACTGCAGCGCGCGTTCATGTCTCCGAGTGTCTTTGTGGGTGGATTTCCAGGGCCAGCGGTGCCAGACCAGTACATACATACATACATACATACATACATACTATATATATATATATATATATATATATATATATATATATATATATATATATATATATATATATATATATATATATATATATATATTCCATATATCATAAGGGTTGGCTTGGGGTAATGCTTGTTCAGGAAAGGGGGATGGGAAAAGGTCAGAGGTACAGGCAAAGGGGGTTCTGGACAGCTTCTGCTTCTCTCCTGGCCCAGTGGGCGGGGCTGTCATTTTCACCCGACGGAATCGCAGGCTGGGCGGAGCCTCCTCCGGACACCTATTTAAGCCAGCGCCTATCGTGCCTGCCAGACACTTACGGAGCAACACTTAAAGAGAAGACAACGACAACGACGAAACATGCAAAACGGTGCGTCGGCAGGCGGACATGCAGCGCGAGAGGAGGGAATGAGGACCCCCTCGAGATTCAGGGCCGTCCTAACCGTAATTCTAACTCTAACTGCAACTGTAACTGTAGCTGTAAAATGTAGCTGTAAATGGAACTGGAACTGGAACTGGAACTGGAACTGGAACTGGAACTGGAACTGGAACTGGAACTGGAACTGGAACTGGAACTGGAACGCCAACACCAACACCAACACCAACAATAACAACAACGGCGATTTTGTTATTTTCATGGGGAATTAGTCTCTGATCCATTTCTGCACCAACTCAGAAAGCTCAAACTGCCCAAGGAGCTGCTGATCCAGTTCTATAGAGGAATGATCGAGTCTGTCACATCTGCATCTGTACAACTGTCTGGTTTGGCTCTGCAACCCTACAAGACAGACACAGACTTCAGAGGATCATTAGAACTGCAGGGGGAAAAAAAAAACAACCTCTACCAACCTGCCTTCATTTGAGGCCCTGTATACAGCACGAGTCAAAAAAGAGGGCTGCAAAAATATAGACAGACCTCTCACATCCTGGACATCCACTGTTTCAACTCCTATCCTCAGGGTCTCCTGAGGAACATTCAGAACCTTGAAAATGGACTCGCATTGATGACGTTTGCGGTGCCCTGTGCTTACGGAATGCCCTTTTGTGACCTTCCCAGGTGCCAAGTAAATGCGGAAGGCAGAGTCACTGAACCCACATGTTCCTGAGGTGACTTCTGGGTTGAGAAGCGAAACGTCTCTCTCCCAGGACAAGCAAGAAAAAGTCCAGTTGAAGGACTCTTGCCCAAAAAAAAAAAAAAAAAGCACCTTTGGGACGACCCTGACCTGGGTGGCTGGGAATCTCCCTAGACGTCGAACCCTCTTCCTCACGTGACAACGGCAGCGAACGGGCCGGTGGCAACAAAAGGATCCCAACTTCGTATTTACATTCAACGTATTCTTAGAATGGGAAGAATTAATCAACCAACCAACCAACCAACCAACCAACCAACCAACCAACCAACCAACCAATAAATAAATAAATAAATAAGTATTTGCTTCTTTATTACCTTAGGAAACATGTTAAAATATCGAAGAAGGAAGGGACTGCAGATGATCACGAGGCAGATTATATCAGAGCTGTTTGGAAAACCCATTTCCAGCACTCGTTCCATGAAATATTGAAAAAGTCAAAGATCCCGATGCCGTCATCGAGCCAAGTTCTGTTTGTGGAAAAAAGGGTCTTCCTTGGTCTTCCCTGTAGGTAGTAGAAGCAAAGGGGGTTCTGGACCGCTTCCGCTTCTCTCCTCACACCGGTTCACAGCTGCCGAGGGCGGCCATCCGTTTCCCCAGCAGAGATGGAGCCGTTAGACCAGGGGAGGGCAAATGTGGCTCTTTTCTACAAGTTGTGGACTTCAGCTCCCAGAATTCCAGAGACCTTCCGTGGCAAAGAATGGGTTTTTTTTGTTTTCTTTTGTTTTTTAATGACCACATGTATTTTTTTAAAAGAATTTCTTTCTTTCTTTCTTTCTTTCTTTGGGTTTGTTTGTTTGTTTGTTTTGTTTGTTTGCTAAAGACTGAAGGATGCTGTAAAAACCTGTCAATCCCAAGGCCCCTGATAACTGAAAACGCAATTAACCCTTTGATTTGGCGCCCCCTGGTGGGCCAGAAGGTTCGGTGCACCGGTGTCGAGGAGGCCCCCTTTTTAAAGTACTGTACAAGCAAGAATTCAAACATGAGACACTGCAGCGCGCGTTCATGTCTCCGAGTGTCTTTGTGGGTGGATTTCCAGGGCCAGCGGTGCCAGACCAGTACATACATACATACATACATACATACATACTATCTATCTATCTATCTATCTATCTATCTATCTATCTATCTATCTATCTATCTATCTATCTATATATATATATATATATATATATATATATATATATATATATATATATATATATATATATATTCCATATATCATAAGGGTTGGCTTGGGGTAATGCTTGTTCAGGAAAGGGGGATGGGAAAAGGTCAGAGGTACAGGCAAAGGGGGTTCTGGACAGCTTCTGCTTCTCTCCTGGCCCAGTGGGCGGGGCTGTCATTTTCACCCGACGGAATCGCAGGCTGGGCGGAGCCTCCTCCGGACACCTATTTAAGCCAGCGCCTATCGTGCCTGCCAGACACTTACGGAGCAACACTTAAAGAGAAGACAACGACAACGACGAAACATGCAAAACGGTGCGTCGGCAGGCGGACATGCAGCGCGAGAGGAGGGAATGAGGACCCCCTCGAGATTCAGGGCCGTCCTAACCGTAATTCTAACTCTAACTGCAACTGTAACTGTAGCTGTAAAATGTAGCTGTAAATGGAACTGGAACTGGAACTGGAACTGGAACTGGAACTGGAACTGGAACTGGAACTGGAACTGGAACTGGAACTGGAACTGGAACGCCAACACCAACACCAACACCACCAATAACAACAACGGCGATTTTGTTATTTTCATGGGGAATTAGTCTCTGATCCATTTCTGCACCAACTCAGAAAGCTCAAACTGCCCAAGGAGCTGCTGATCCAGTTCTATAGAGGAATGATCGAGTCTGTCACATCTGCATCTGTACAACTGTCTGGTTTGGCTCTGCAACCCTACAAGACAGACACAGACTTCAGAGGATCATTAGAACTGCAGGGGAAAAAAAAAACAACCTCTACCAACCTGCCTTCATTTGAGGCCCTGTATACAGCACGAGTCAAAAAAGAGGGCTGCAAAAATATAGACAGACCTCTCACATCCTGGACATCCACTGTTTCAACTCCTATCCTCAGGGTCTCCTGAGGAACATTCAGAACCTTGAAAA